>NC_135499.1:149153680-149416180 GCF_052857255.1 Amblyomma americanum | reverse complement strand
GCCCAGTGGCTTGAAATTGAGAAAAAAAATCTTCAGAGCAACAGAAACTGGAGAGCAAAGTAACATACACAAAAAGCTCGAACACTAACTTGTAGCACCTTTTTTTTTCGTCCAAAAGCACGCGAGATTATTACACGATCATGTATCGCAGGCTCTTCTTCCGTGTGCTGTCCTTTTTTCACTTAATAATAATAATTGGTTTTGGGGGAAAGAAAATGGTGCAGTATCTGTCTCATACATCGTTGGACTCCTGAACCGCTCCGTAAGGGAAGGGATAAAGGAGGGAGTGAAAGAAGAAAGCAAGGAAGAGGTGCCGTAGTGGAGTGCTCCGGAATAAATTCGACCACCTGGGGATCTTTAACGTGCACTGACATCGCACAGCACACGGGCGCCTTAGCGTTTTGCCTCCATAAAAACGCAGCCGCCATGGTAGGGTTCGAGCCCGGGAACTCCGGATCAGCAGCCGAGCGCTCTAACCACTGAGCCACCGCGGCGGATCTTTTTTTTTTTACTTCATCTTCTCAAATTAAGACATAGTATGACCTGACACATGCGAATAGAGTATATATCCTAGAATTGTTTGCCAAAAATTAAACCACGACTGTAGCCAGCTGCTACTGGAGCAGGAAAGATTAGAACAAAGATCTAAAAAAACGTTGCCATAGGAGGGCTTGCTGCGTGACATTGCCAAATATGTTTCCAGGGTGTCCTTCCGCGTGAACCCGTCAAACTTTTCGCTGTTGCGATGGAGTACAGTTGACGGTGAAAATCCTCCGCGCTTGTAACGTGCTGTGATTGCCCATAGTAAAAAAAAAAATCCGTAATGTGCTATTGTTTGGACATCACACCTGTCCAGTGGACGTTGATGCTGAAAATATATTTGACCTTGACTTTCGCTCTGAGAATCAAACATGCAGCAGCGACTCGAAATCATGCATACGGGTTTCAGTGGTACAACTTGCATAACCAAAGAACATTATGAGACGCTATTGTGCATGACGCTCAGGTCCTACACTGATGTAAATAGTTGTATCTATATTTTTATCATTACTGCATAATGGCTCTAGAATCCCAGATATTTAATGGTGGTGCAAGACGTAGGCTTCCCCCAATGTTTAACACAAAAGAGCGGTCATGAGAAGACAGCGGACTCTCAGTAATGAGATTGCTAGTTTTCTGATCTGGTTCGCAAGCGATGCCAAGCCACTGGCAATGGCTGGCTCACCTCCATTACTTGGGATATGTGGGATGTCGGACAGTGTGACACGGGTTACTGGAGCCGAAAAGTCACAGGTTATGAACCTAATCAGCCTAAGGATTCTGTCTTTCCTGCCATCTTTCTTCTCGGCGTCGTCATTGGTAACGACAAACTGAATTTCTGCGTTAGAGACGTAAAATGCTCGGCAGCACGGCAAATCGGTACTTGGGTGGATGAATTGCCTGCATTCATGGGCAAGGCAGGAACCGCCTGCAGCTAACTTCATCCCTTCTCACGTCACTCTCCTACGGCAGTTAGTGCAATGGCGTGGAAAGCAGGCCAGGGAAACCATTCATCACTATTGCGTGCAGACCTCTTGTTGTCTTTGCGAAAGCAACTTTTATTTTCAAGCATAAGTTTGAACACTACTCTCGGTGTAATGATCTTTTGTATCTTATATTAGGTGTCCTATATGTTGTGTGCCGCAAGTTAGAGCACGCTTGGACAAAACTGTAAACGACCGCAAACATTGGTCTCAGCTTCCGGAATAGACTTCAAAATTTTACCTGTAAAACTGCACAAGTTCTGACAATAAAAACGTCAGGGTATTCTCTGCTCAAGATATATCACTTTCATGTTTGGCTTGCACAAAAATGGGGAACACACAGTATTGTAGCGAAGCTATACTGTCTTCACGGCTACCCTATCCTCTGTGCTGTGCCTAGGTATCCTTAATGCCCAACATTTAGAGAATCAGGCGCTGATGGGAACCAAGAAGAAAATAAAAATTCTACTAGCTCACTGTAGTTGACGTTCGAAGAAATAAGGAAGCCACTCGGATTGGCACGCAATAGGAAGCGACAATGCAAAAACACCCTTTAACATGCAAAATCACAGTGACAGCTTTTGGCTTCGTGAAAGAAAATCATGCTCATAATTGAAAAATATTTCAGCAGAGGATAGACTGGTTTTTGCAACGCGAACAAATGAGGTTTTGCGTCATTCTGCGGTATTCCTCAAACAACAACTCTCCAGCTTCCTGCTAGAAATGAGGCTGTTAGAAGCTTAGCAACGTATTTTAAATATGAGGTTTCGAATTGATTGTAGCGCGAACGCAACGGGACCCTCGTTTCATATTACAGCAACGGGGAAGCGAAAAATGGAAAGCATTTTATCTCAAAGCCACTTCGTCACGATGAAAAATCGCTGGTGTGCTAGCACAGCCCAGTGAAATGACGACACATAATCTGTTCCTGACGGGAAAAAATGGCAACATTAACAGACAGTTGTCGTAATGAAGAACAGCCAACCAAAATAGGTGTAATAATAACTGTAAAATTAGAGGGTAGATGGCCTATCTGAATAAAAGAATACTCACAGGATGGTTACCACTTCGTAACGCGAGATTCAGACGCAGCTGTTGAGGTTCACATCGCAATATAAAGAAGTTCTCTTCAGTCCTTGGATTCAGGAGCGTGCGCTACCACTGTTGAGCCTCTCCGCCTCTCCTCAGCCGCGTCAGACGGAGCGTGTAATACTCCTCCGCTCTTCCCATACCCTCTCTCCTCCTGTCACGTTAACCACCCTCCGTGTTCTTCTCGTGGCAATCCTCCGCACTCACCATGCCTTCAACTTTATGCCGTAACCATCTTCCTCCTCATTTACCCTTGTCACCACCATCCGGTTACGGCGGCTACCACTGCCACTACCACTACGACGATTAACCCAGGGAACGGGGTTGTAACGGCTGTCGCTGTAAAAACATTATTATTTGCAAAACCTGAGATTTTCACAACAGGTCAGTATTTGCCGTGAGCTCTAAACAGTTTAGATGACGGGCCACCAGAGACATGCTGTTGTCACATAACCCGAAGTCCTTGCTTGAAAATATATTGTAGCGGGATTTCGTACCCGTCGAGATAAATCCACAGGAGGACGAAAGAGACCACGAGAAACACGATCAGCCACGGTGATTCTTTATCGCTCTCTCTCTCGCGCGCTCGCTCCCCGCGCTCACTCCGCACCTCGTCTTCGTCGATGCAGGGCACTCGGACGGCAGTAGGCCGTCTGCCGGACGCTCTATCCCGTTACATCTTTGCACCAGTGGGAGGTGGAGGAAACGTTCCAAGAAATTCCAATGAATGTCCGAAGTCAGTCTATGGCGAATCCGGGTAGGCCAGCCGTTGGGCACGGCAGCCTCAAGTGATGCCGGAGGGGCCAGAGACGTATCGTTTCAGATGTAAAACGCACTCCGGAAAGATTCGGTTCACTCCGCGCTGGCGACGCTGAGGCAGATCTTCAAGACGATAGGTCATGGGGCCGAGCCGACTAACGACACGGTAAAAGCCCCGGTACCGAGGAAGGAGCTTGGCGGCACGTCCAGTGTCGCAGTGTCGCGGCGGGAGAGACAAGAGCAACGGGGAGATTCTCTTGAAGAGGTAGCAGGGCGGGGTAGGCCGAGCTGCGTGTCGAGAGGAATTGCGGGTGTGTGTTCGGCCGTAGACGACCGAGAACGGCGTCACCCGTGTTGTGTCGTGCAGTGCGGTGTTGACGGCGAACGCTGCGGCAGGAACAAAGCGGTCCCAGCTGGTGTGGGAAGTGGCGTCGTAGGCCGCCAGTATGTCAGTCAGGGCGAGGTTGACCCGTTCCACGAGTCCGTGTCACTGAGGGTGTTTGACGGACGAGGTAGAGTGCCGAATCCCGAAAGAGTGGAGGGCTGTCTCAAATTCTCTTGACAAGAAGCAGGTTGAACGGTCCATGAGGAGGCGACCCGGCATGCCATGCTGGAAAACGAGCTGCCGCTCCACAAACAAGGCGGCGTGACGGGATGAGGCGTCGGGGACGGGCAGGGCTTCAACCCACTTAGAGAAATGGTCAACAGCACCCAAGACGGAACCAGGCCCAAATGGACTGGCCCGAACAGGTCGAAAGGCGAAATGGGTGGTGGGATGGTGTCCCATGTGATAGGAAGTTTGAAATAGAAGTATGAACTAAAGAAGTTTAGAGAAGACGAGGATGTCGATAAGCATGACGTGCATTAACCCAAGAATAAAGAAGATGAAGAAGAAGGATTCCGTGACGTGGGAAGAGATAATTGGTGGAGAAGACGAAGACAATTAGAATGACGTGTACCAACGCCAAGGTTGTAAAAGTGCGAGGGATAGCGTGGCATGGGGGGGGGGAGGGGGATAACAGATAAGCAGAGGTTCCGGCGGCTCAGGAACACCTCGGCTGGAAAAGAGCCACGCCGGCGACAAGTCCAGTGACCTCGAGTTCTACGGCATCGCAACGTGGGCTTGCTTTCGTTCCTGAGCCCCTTCCGGGGAGTCAATGGCTGACGACACCACCCGCTACGGCCACGGGTGCCTCCAGCGCTGTTGCCACCCATCCGGTGGTGCTCACAACACCAACATCACCAGCATCACCTCGACGGGCACTAGGACCGGGAGCTCGTACGAAGCCGCCAGCGAGCCCAGCTTGAGCACCTCAACTCCAGCTCGACGTGGGCTACCTGGATGCCACTGACTGGACCCATGCAACGCTTCACCAGCACCGAACCGTGAGCACGAACACGGAACGCTAGTAGACTGGGTGCTCCCGGGTCATGTGTGTTGGTAGTCTTTGCGTTTTGTGTTAGTTTTGTGTGCTCGTGCTTCTGTCACGTAGGGTGTATTAAATGTGCGTCTGTGTGGGTACACCTGTCGCCTACTCTATTCTTTCGGCCCGAGTGTTCTCCGGGAATCCGTGACAAAGTTAAGTGGCGAGGCTGCCAGGAGTCATTTTCTTGTTTCTTTTTGTTTTGTCTCGGTTCTTTCTGGTCTCTCGACGGCAGAAAGTATGGATTTGGCATAAACGTGAGAACTGGCTCTCAAGCTAGGGCTAAGCAATGAATAGGCGATGATTCTCTATGACGAGGACGCAAAGAGGCAGAGAGAGGAGGCGAATAGGCAGAGGCAGAAAAGGGTGCAAGCACGCGCAGACGCTCGCGAGGCAGAAGAACGGGAGAAAATGAGAATAGAACGGGCTAAGGAGTTTCGTTTGTGGAAACAGGCGCATGTCGCAAGAGTATATGAGGAGATCACGGAAGATGGTCAGCGTTTCTTAGCGGGTACAGAATCTCCTAGACCAGCCAGAGTTTGTACAAGAAAGCTGATGGATCTTTTTGGTGAGAAAAAAGATGTTTGGACGCGTATCTACAACGATTCGAGCAGATAGCTTTGGGTCAAGGCTGGGAGCGCAGTGAATGAGCCACGGCATTGAGCATGTGTTTAGTCGGTGAGGCGCTGAATGCGCTGATTCTATAGACTACGAGAAAGCCAAGAAGGCACTCCTTCAAAGATTCAGGCTTACGGCAGAGGGTTGTCGCCAGAGATTTCGTACCGCGATACCTAAGAATTCTAAAACTGCTAAGCAGTTTTTCTGCAGGCTGTCCAACTATTTCGACAGGTGGCTTGATGTGTCAAACACAGAAAAGAGAAAACACAGAAACTGATCTGTCACCAGTGACAATCTGGTGAGAGAGCAGTTTTTAGCATGTTGCAGTCCCAAGCTAGCATTATTACTGAAAAAAAGAAACAAAGCTGTGTTCATTGGAAGACTTTGCTGACACTGCAGACCAATTCCTCGAGGCTAAAGGGCTGAGAAATGTGTAAGGCAAAGGAGGAAAATCAGAATGTCCTAGAGTGCCTATGGTGGTGCACCTAAGGCACCAGCAAGGGGTTTCCTCTGTGGCAAGGTGGGACACCGTGCAGTTGACTGTCAGACTAGTAGCTTTGCCCTAAAGAGACAGGTTATGCGTCAGCGTCGTAAGAGGAGAGGACACACTGTGGGCGAGTGCCGGTATAGAGCACAGGACCGAGCTGCATGTGTTGTCTACTCTCGGGTAGAATTTGTCACACCACCTGAAGTTTCACAGCTACAAGGAGTACAAACGCCGCAGGAAAAAGAGGCGGTGAGTGGAACACCCAAGTCGAAAGCAGCAATGCTGGTGGTCGTTGGGCAAATAGGGGATCGTCCTATATTGGTGCTTAGAGACAGCGGAGTCAACACAGTTTTGGTTCAGAGAAGCCTGGTAAAGGACGAGGATCTTACAGGGGAAACGTCGGCCGTCACTCTTGTAGATAGCAAAGTCAGGTACCTTCCTGAAGCCAGGATTCTAGTGTCCACGCCATATTATACTGGACCGGTAGTGGCAAAATACCTAGAGCAACCAATCTACGATCTCATGGTGTGAAATATTACGGGTGCAAGAAGTGTCGAGGACCCAGATCTCGTGTGGAGGATGCTCGACGTTGAGGAACGCCCAAAGAAGGAAAGGCCCAGGACAGCTCACGCGGTTGATGGGGAAGTCAGTTTCTGGTCGGCAGTGGAGACAAGAGCTCAAGTGACAGCCCGAGCAACGCAGCGTCCGCTCTCTACTCCCGTTACGATGTGTCTGAGCGTAACACCGGAAGAAACTGCAATTAGGCAAAGAGAAGACCCGAGAATGGAAGCCAGCTTCGAAAGAGTCGGAGAAAAGGTGAAAAGAAAGAGGAGTCGTACATCATTCGAATATCAAATGGTAAACAGTCTTCTGCACAGGGTATGCATATTTATCTCAGGAAGGCGGGCCCAACAGCTGGTGTTACCGGAAGATATGCGAGAGACAGTGTTGCGGTTAGGACATGACCCCATTATGGCCGGACGCTAGGGTGTTCACAAAACGGTGTCTAGAATCACCGAGCAGTTCTTATAGCCAAATGTCTAGAGTGACGTTAAACGCTTTGTTCTCTCGTGTGACGTGTGCCAGCGCACAGTTCCAAAGGGAAGAGTTGGTCCCGTACCTCTGGGCAAGATGCCAGCCATCAATCTCTCCAGTATCCGCCAGAGGCAATAGATATGTGCTTACCCTGGTTGACGTGGCCACTCGTTATCCTGACGCTATTCCATTGAAGGCTATTGACAGTATCCAAGTGGCGGAGGATCTTGTGGAGACGTTCTCGCGTTATGGGTTCCCGAGTGAAATTTTGAGTGACCGGTGCTTCAACTGCACGTCCGAACTAATGAAGGAAGTTTGCCTTCTGTCAGTGAGGCAGTTACTAACAATGCCATACCATCCCATGTGCAATGGGCTTGTACAGCAGTTCAACGGCACCCTCATAAATATGATCAGAAAAATTTTCAAGATAAGACCTGGCTACTGATTGGGATAGATACCTCCAAGCTCTTTTGTTCGCTTACCGCGAAGTACCGCAAATGTGTCTTGGTTTCTCGCCCTTCGAAATGTTGTATGGGAGAACCGTTAGAGGTCCACTTACGATACTCAAATTGTGTCAGATCTTAAGACAACATACACATACGTTCTTGAGTTGCGGGACAAGTTGGAGCAAACATGCAGGCTTCCACATCAAGGGCCGGAAAGGGAGCGCGAACGCTATAAGGGCTACTACGACCAGAAAGCCACTCACAGAAATCTGAATCTGAGCGACAGGGTTCTCATCGTGCTACCCACGGATCAAAATAAGTTACTGATACAATGGAAGGGCGCTCACCTTGTGACGCAGACGAAAAATGACGGATTATGAATTATTGATAAATAACACCACACTTTTTAATACAAATATGTAGAAAAAATACGAAGGAGTTCCCGTATGGTACGCCCCCAAGGTAGCATGCTCGGTAGTGGCAGAGGAGACGGATGATTTTGCCAAGGTGCCCACGTGCAGTGGGAAGATATGTGTTGGATGGGATAAGGTACTAATAAACCCGAATTTGAATGAAGACAGAAGGTCACTGATAAGAGCTCTAATCCAAAGCAAGGGAAATGTGTTTTCGGTTGTGTCGGGCAAAACGGATGTCACAATTTGCAAATTAGATCTCTCTAACACAGACCAATCAGTGTCAAACAAAGCCCACTATCATTAGTAGTTCAAGGATCAATTGAAAATGAGGTGGGGGAGAATTTGGAGCTTGTTGTGATTTAGAGGTCATGGTCAGCATATAATGTGCCTCTCGTGGTTGTCAAAAAGCCTGATGATACTAACTGATTGTGTGTAGATTTTCGTCGGCTAAAGAACAACATAGTAACCGACGCGGAACATATACCAAGAGCGGACGTGGTGTTCGCAATGGTGGTTCACAAGGAATCTTCTTCTAAATTTAAATTACATATAGGATATTGGCAAATATCAATGAAAGATTCGTCGAAAGAGAAGACTGCCTTTTCTTGCTCAGCAGATATATTTCAGTTTAACTTCTTGCCTTTTGGTATGAAGAAAGCATCCGAAATATTCACGAAGACGACGAGGAAAGTTTTGGATGGGCTCCAAAATGTCGAATACTGTATTGATGAAGTCCTTGTGGCAAAAGGTACGGTGGAAGAGCATGTAATTACGCTGAAAAAACTATTTTTCAGAATTCAGCCAGCCAGGATGACCATAAATCCGATAAAATGTGAGGTGGCTCTGAAGCCATTTTTTTTTCTTGGACACAAGCTGGGGATGGGCCGCATCGCGACGAAAGACGATATCTTGGTCAAAATACAGGAAGCCCAGATAACCGCCGTCCGAGAAAGAAGTACAGTCGTTCTTGGGTTTAACGGGATGCTACAGGGAGTTCATTCCCGATTCTGTTTACATTGCTGATCCACTTGTCGAACTCACTAAGAAGGCTGCAAGCAATAATCTGAATTGCACTGCTGAACATGAAAACACATTCGTGGTGTTGAAGTAGCATATGGCAAAACCGCCCATTCTGCTTGCTTCGAATTTGAATAAAGAATTTGTTCTTCGTACTGATGCATCAGACAGAGCATTAGGAGCCGTACTTTTGCAAGAAGAGAACCGCATGCTACATCCGGTCTTTTTTGCCAACAAGACATTATCCACTAGTGAACGCAACCACTCCACTGTTGAAAAGGAATGCTTGGTTTGTGGTATGGGCAGTAGAGAAATTTCACATTTATCTTTATGGGAAACATTTCAAAATGCAAACAGATCATTCAACCGCTTGAATACTTAACGAAGGACAAAATTAACAATAGCAAAGTGATGAGATAGAGTTTGGCATTGCAAGAATTCTCATTTCAGGTAGAATATATTAAAGACAAAGATAATGTTGGAGCGGACTTCATGAGTAGAGCCAACTAAATAGCTTTAGTTATCTCTCGGTTGTATCTTGTTGTTGTTGTTGTTGTTATGGGTGTGTGCTTATATAACGGCGTGTGTTGTGGACATGAACATGTTTATTAAGGACACCATACGGACAACGGCAGTGGTGTGTTAAAGTTCTGTAAATGCAGTTTGGTGTGCTCTGTCAGATGTGTGCCTTTGGTGTGTGCTTGACATCGGCGGTGTGTTGTGTGCTGGGTTCAGAATCGCCACAGATGATGATGGTTGGCTGGAAGGCTTGAAGATGGGGATAATTTGAGCAGTTTATATAAAAAATCTTGAAAGAGGGGGCTCTTGTTCCATGTGATAGGGAGTTTGAAATACAAGTATGAATTAAAGATTGAAGAAGACGACGAGGATGACTATAAGCATGACGTGTATTAACCTAAGAATAAAGAAGATGAAGAAAAAGGATTCGGCGAGGTGGGAAGAGATGATCGGTGGAGAAGAGACGGCAAAGATGACGACGAACAGGATGACGTGCGCCAAAGCCAAAATTATAAAAGCTAGAGGGATAGCGTGGCACGGGGGGAGGGAGAGGGGATAACAGAGAAGCAGAGGTTCCGGCGGGTCGGGAACACCTCGGATGGAAGAGAGCAACGCCGGCTACTGCTCCAGTGATCTCCAGTTCTACGGTGTCGCACCATGGACTACCTGCCGTTCCTGAGCACGTTCCGGGGAGTCAACGCCTGATGCAACGACCTGCTACGGCCAGGGGTGTCTCCAGCGCTGTTGCCACCCATCCGGGTAGTGCCCAATACGCCAACGTCACCAGCACCACCTCCACGGACACTTGGACCGGGAGACCGGGTGTTCCCGGGTCGTGTGTATTGGTAGTCTTTGTGTTTTGTGTTTTGTTAGTTTTGTGTGCTAGTGTTTGTGTCACGTAGGGTGTGTTAAATGTGCGTCTGTGTGGGTACGCGTGTCACCTAGTCCATTCTCTCGGCCCGAGTGTTCTCCGGGGATCCGTGACAGATGGGCTGAAGTGGCGACTTGGGATTGACTTTACAGAGCTTACGGTTCTGGCATGTCTGGCAATACGCCACGTGTTGGCGGACGTCACTACCAACATTCGGCCACCAAAAGCGCTCCGAGATACGTGCAAAAGTATTGTCGCGACCAAGGTGGACTGCCTTGAGAGCGTCGTGTAGGCCGCGCAAGACATGGGGGCCGCAGAGTGGCCGGGACTACGGGCAACCACTTGGACGGCCGATCACGGAGCCGCTTTAGATGGTACAGGATACCGTCCGTGAGTCGATAGGCGCGCCGCAGCTGGCGGGTGCACGTCCCGGCACCGACTCCGAGGGTACGGATTAAGGCAGCCAGGTCTGGATCACCGCCTGTGCGGTACGCATGTCCGTCAAGGACGTCACCGATAAAGGAAGGCGAGAAAGGAAATCGGCGTCTCGATGGGCGCAGGCACGGCGATGCACGATGGTGGAATCATATTCTTGTAGTTGGAGAGACCAGCGCGCGAGCTTCCCATTCAAATGCGTGGAGGACTTCAACCAAGTCAGCGCGCTGTTGTCTGTGACTACTGTGAAGTGACGGCCGTATAGGTGCGGACGGAACTTCGCGACCGCCCAGACAACGGCGGGACACTCGAGCTCCAATGAGGGCTGATGTCGCTCAACATCCGAGAGTTGGCGGCTGGAATAAGCCAGGACACGCTGGTCGCCGGACACGTCTTCCTGCAAAAGGACAGCTCCAAGTCCGTCTTGGCTGGCATCCGTGAACAAGATGGTCGGAGTACACTCATCGTAATGGACCAAGGTCGGGGTCTCGAGGAGCGCATGCTTGATGTCAACGAACGCTCGTTGTTGAGCCGGGCTCCAAGTTCACGCGTTCTTTTTGAGCAGGGCGGTTAGAGGCACGCTCCGTTTAGCGAAGTCTGGAATAAAGCGGTGGAAGTAGGACGCAAATCCATGGAAACTTTTCAGTTCCTTGGGCGTGGTTGGAGCCTCGTAAGGCATAATTGCCCGCAGCTTATCAGGGTCGGGACGAATTCCACGCCGATCAACGACGTCACCCAAGTGCGTTACCTAAGAAAAATCGAACAAGCACCTTTTCAGTTTCAAGCGAAGCCCCACGGTGGTAAGAGCCTCAAGAACAAGCTTAAGGCGTCGCTGATGCTCTGCAAACGTGGCTGCGTAGACAAAAACGTCATCTAGGTAGACAAGCGCCATGGTCGACTTCATGTGGCCCAACACGCGGTCCATGAGGCGCTGGAACGTGGCTGGGCCGTTGAAGAGGCCAAAGGGCATTCGGCTAAATTGGTAGAGGCGGTCAAGGGTCACAAAAGCCGTCTTTTTATCGTCTTCCGGATTAAGTGGTACCTGCCAGTAGCCCGAAAGAAGATCCAGGGTGGTGAAGTATTGGGACCCCTTCAGCCGGTCGAGTGTGTTGTCAAGGCGAGGTAGCGGATCGATAGACGTCGAGATGGGTGATGGCGATAAACTTGCGGTAATCCATGCACAAGCGGATCTTCCCATTCTTCTTCCGAATGAAAACGACGGGAGAGGACCAGGGGCTACACGATGTGGAAATGATGCCCCAATCGAGCATGTCTTCCACGTGCTGCTGAATAACCCGCCGTTCGGTTAATGCGGCACAACGAGGTTGGTGGTGGATGGGCCCGTGACCGGCAGTGTCGATGCGGCGGTTTGTCCAGGAAGTACACTCGAGTTCTTCGGCACAGAGATCGAGACAACTGCGATATTACTGCAGTAGGGCCTTCAGTGCGGCGAGCTCCACAGAAATGATGTTGGGGCTAAAATCGAAGGAATCCCACGGTAGGGCATCTGGTGTTGGTGGGCCCGGAACCGGAGCCTCAAGCTGTAGAGAGGCGACCGGTAAGCCTGGGCCTAACACATGCGCCGTGCCAAGGGTTGAAACATGACGAGCTACAAGACGGTGACCACCGAAGTTAAGTACTAGCGCGTCAGCCTTTCCATCCATCACCGACAGAAGGCTCCGTGGTGAGGTCGTCTCGCGGGCTGGTGTTGCACAGCGGATGGGTTTGAGGAGCACGTCGGTGGATATCAAGCCATCAAGCTGACCCCGTACTCAAGTTGCCGCTACCGGTGGTAAGGTCAGGTCAGAAGGCGTTGAAACTGTGCACACATCGGAAAGCGGGACGTGCCGTCGAAGCTTCGGGGCGACACTACGTAGAAAAGAGGAGACACGTTTGGCAGCCGTCGCCAGTAAGAGGCATAGGTCCGTGCCGAAGTGAAAAAGCCGACGAACCCAGCCTTGGCGACGGGGACGTCGGTAAGCTTGCTGTTGCGAGGTCGCGAAGTCCACAATGATCCCCGCTTGCTGGAAACAGCCGCACCCAAGAACCACCGGCCAAATTGGGCGGTCGGCGACTGTAAACTCAGTACAGAAGGTCGTGCCGAAAGCACGCACATTCACAATGACACACCCTGGTTGGTCGACCAAGGCAGCGTTGAATGTTAAAAGCTGGATTTGATGGGCCGATGGCAGCAAGGGGGGCACGCCGATAGCGAGCGACTTGTCTAATACGTTCACCGCAACCCCCGTGTCAACTAGAGCATTGACGTGCTGGCCGAGCCGAGCAACGTCTACACATACTAAGGCGCAGCACGGGAACTTAAAAGCGGCGAGTGGGCGGAATGTACAGACAGAAGCGTGTGGACTGACGAAGTTATCCGCTGAAGTGACTGTTCCTGGCTCACACAGTGTTGGGGCCCCCGGAGTTCCGAACAGTGGCCCTATTGGTCAATGCGGAAGCAGGCAAAAGTCTGGCTGGTACACCTTCTTCGGGCAGGAGCCGCAGTGGTGGCCGCGGACCGAGAAGCCCACCCCGTAGAAGTACGAACAGCCGCTGGCGACGCGCGCGTGGCCTGCAAGATCGTATTGGCCTCGACAGTGAGGTTCACAGCGACGCGGACGGACTCGGGGTGCCCAAGGCAGGCCTGGCGCTTGACCTCGGGATGTCGGATAGCGTCCACAAAAGCTTCAGTGCCGGCCATGGCCACGGTGGTCGGTGGTGCACCCGGCAGCGCCTGCGACGCCAACAGCTGGACAGCCACGGACAGGTCCTGTCAGATTTCCCGGGGCTCTTGCCGGTGAGCACGCAGGTGATGTTATTGGAGCCTGGGTTGACCAGACCCGTAATGGTCGGCGAGGAGCCCCGCGATGGCGTTGTAGCGGCCAAGATCCGCGCGGGGCACGTTTGGGAGCAGCTCCGCCGCTCGGCCCCGCAGCTTAGCGACGAGCATGACGGCTTTCGTCCGAGCGTCCCATCCCTGCCCCTCCACGATGGTGTCCAGCTGGAGCTGGTAAGTCTCCCAAGGGGCAGTGCCATTGAAAATTGGCAGCTCCGCCGCAATCCCCAGCAGGCAGGCCGAATGTGACGCACTTGCGCCGTGCACCCCTAAGGTCGGACTTTGAGGCCAGCCCGACGGGCGCGGGAGCGGATTCCATGGTGTTGATGGAAGGCACCGGCTCGCCGCAGTTCGGATCGATCGGCACAGCATGAGGTACCCTGCGCTCGAAAGCATCAAACCTAGCCGCCAGATGGTCCAGTCCGCTGCCGAAGCCCTCGAGGGCGGCCTCCAGCTTCGGGGAAAAGGGCAGGCCGTTCGAACTCCCGAGACCAGCAGCGCCGTCCGCCACGCTCTGTGCCGCATCAGCCGGTGGTGGCACATGGTCCTCGGCCGCGCCCGCATCCAGTTTCCGGGCTCGGGTTAGAGCCATCCTACCGCTGCCACCAAGATATGTAGCGGGATGGCGGTCCCGTCCAGATAAATCCACAGGAGGACGCAAGAGACCAGGAGAAACACGACCGGCCGCGGTGATTCTTTATCGCTCTCTCTACCCCGCTCACTCCCCGCGCTCCTTCTGCACCTCCGCTTCGTCGATGCAGGGCACATGGATGGTTGTAGGCTGTCTGCCGGACGTTCTATCCGTTGCAATATAGCCTGACTTGCGCCCTTTTCATCCTGACCTTCTGTTAAGTGTACTTCTAGCGACTTTCGCATAAATAAAACAAAAATGATTCCTGAGTTGTAAGCCTCAGGTGTGTGACTCGTTTAGAAGCTGGGTAACTTAGAAAATAGGTTCAATTTCTTATTTTCGGCACGCAGCATTTTTTGCAGGTTACATTAGAACGAGGTACCATGGGTTTTGTTGGGGTTTAACGGCCCAAAGAGATTCAGGCTATGAGGGACGCCGTAGTGAGCAGCTCCAGAAATTTCGGCCACCTGCGGTTCTTCAGCGTGCACTGACCACACAAATTATACGAGCCTCTAGAATTTCGCCTCCATCGATATTCGACCGCGGAGACCGGGATCGCACCCGCGTCTTTCGGGTCAGCAGCTGAGCGCCATAACCCCTGAGCCACCAAGGCGACTTAGAATTAAATCTAGCTCTTAGCGACCAAATAATTAATTATTAATTATTATGATTATTATTACAATACTGTGATTAGTATATTATTCAATGTATACAAAGCATTGTTAATCATGGAAACACAAAACAGCCATTTTTTTTTTTGCCCCGCCTCGGTGGCTCAGTGGTTAGGGCGCTCGACTACTGATCCGGAGTTCCCGGGTTCTAACCCGACCGTGGCGGCTGCGTTTTTATGGAGGAAAAACGCTAAGGCGCCCGTGTGCTGTGCGATGCCAGTGCACGTTAAAGATCCCCAGGTGGTCGAAATTATTCCGGAGCCCTCCACTACAGCACCTCTCTCTTCCTTTCTTCTTTCACTCCCTCCTTTACTCTTCTCTTGCGGCGCGGTTAAGGTATCCAACAATATATGAGACAGATACTGCGCCATTTCCTTTCCCGCCAAAAACCAATTATTATTATTATTATTATTATTATTATTATTATTATTATTATTATTATTATTATTATTAATATTATTATTATTATTATTATTATTATTATTATTATTATTATTCATTTTTTTTCCTGTATAGCACGCCTCCAGAACAGCAAGCTGGCTTCTCCTTGAAATTTATCGGCTTGCTAAAAAGCCACCAACCACTTTTTAGGAACGTAGTGTACTCCGCAACTTTTTCTGGCCATGGACAGGAAGCTATGGAGCATCAACACGCCCTCTCTTCCTGCGCGAGAATTCCACAATATTTAAGATCAAAATCTATATAGGCGGTAGATAACGCATGCCAATACTTTTTGCGGTAGAATTTAAAATTGTGCCGTAATCAAAGAATATTTTTAGGCTTTGCCTTTCACCTTTCAAGGTGTGCGGAGAAGCTTATTTTGATGTCATGGACAAATTTCCGCTGTCGTCAACCAGACCCTGCCGTGCGTCGTTGGATGTTGCCAAACAAAGATTGGCGGGCTTTGCTTTCGGTGGCGTTGGTTTAATTTTCTTCAAAGGAAGTTTTTATGCGTCAGAAATGTACTGGTACTCAGATGACGTCGTCATGCTCCCACATTTAGCGTTGTGCGTTGCGGAGAAGCCTGAATGCTGTCGGCATTTAAATCTGCGATTTTCTCACCATTTCAAACACTAGCACAGAAGGATTTCTTATGCTTTACCTCCAAGTGTCGCACAATCGATCCCTTTAAGCTCGTCGAATGCTAATACATCTTCAGTTGCCGTTTAAGGTATATTGCCAACACAACTGCTAATTAACAACGTTAAAATGCCAAAGAAACAATTTTTTTGATTGCTACTAATTTTCTAGGCAGATATTGTTAGAAGGAAATATCCATGGATGGCTCCAGTTACACCAGCAACGCAGCAGAGCTGCCGGGTCGAGAGCAACACGCCAGACGGCTGGGGTCATCGCTCTGCGGCCGAACTATTTGGCGGAATGACCGAGTTTTGTACACTCGGCCTCTGTAGACCTGTAGCTGTCGCTGAGTATAGAGAATACCCATTTTGCTATTAAATATCGTCCAGATCTCAAGGTAAACAATATCGTACAGCAATGCCCCACTGCTTCATTACTGGGTTATGATGGACGACTTCAACAAAGAAATACAAGACAAGGTGATGAGTCAACAAATTATACCAACCTTCTTCAAAGAACAGCATTAAATTGTACTTGATTTTTGTATAAATGGTATGAAAATGGCAAATATGGGAAAGCAAACATGAACAAATTTTGCTAAGCGGCCGCTGTAGACTTAAACCTCTAGTGGAATCTGGTGGAGCAATTTTTGCAAGGGTCACTCTGAGTTATTTGCAAAGTTTCGGAAGACTTCAATTTTTCTTCATTGAGGGCATATCATTATGCCTTTATTTAGACATAGAACCCTTTTAGGTAGCGATAACCAAACGTCGGCAAAACTCTCGCAGCGCCTCACAAAGAGCGGTATTTAACTTATCCCCAGGCATGAAAGACAATGAAATGATTCACGGCTGCTGGTGACTACAACCAAATGTGACAGATATTTTTAAGAATTGAATGTTACAGTTCCTGAGTTGTTTCCAGAGCAAAGGGAGAAGAGGGGGGGGGGGGATGGTCTCTGCGCCAAAATGATGTCCAAGGATCAAGAAAATACTCTGACTTCCCTGTGAAAGAGTCATTGGCTAATGTCGATAAGCACAGCATTTTTTTACTAATGGGCACAACTCTTCACTAAGACTTGTAAAATATTATTGCTTCCTTCGGGGTGAAGTTAAAAGTATAGCAGCGTTTATTCATATTTAGACACACGACACAGAAAAAGTCAAAGTTCCAGATTAGCTCTATGACAACTAATTAACACACCAAAAAAAAACTCCGATCTTTCATAAATTTGAAAGTGTAAATTGTTATTGTGCATCTTATCTTCTATACACTGAACACCCTACAACGGCTTCAACTACAAAGAAATAGACAGAAACTAAGAAAAATTCATTGCGTGAAACTACTGATTCTAGAATATACTTGAAGTGTTATGCTAATCGCCGTGCGCAGATATATTATTCTTCATAAGCAAGTCTAAATTCCTGAATAAATAGAACAATGTTCCAGGAGAATCCGCAATTTGAAGCACATTTCGATTAAAGGGCAATTGGTCCCTGGACAAATTCTTCCTTATTAGAACAAATTTTTCTACCAACTTTGAAGTCTGCTTTAAACCTTTGCAGTGTTCTCTTAACCCCGTGTGGGTGCGCATGGTTGGATGCTATTCAGTAATCAATCACTTACTCATGAATACATACAGCACGGTGTTTGTAAGAGTGAGAAATCTTTTAAAAAATGTGATGTGTTGGTAAATGATTGTTACCAGCCTGGTATGCATGGAAACATCGAGCACTTTTACGTCGTTACAACCGGCTCGTGTACCTCTGCAGATCTTGGATGCTGTTAAGCAGTGATGGATATTGTAATATCTGAGACAAGCAATAAAAATTTTGAGTTTATTGCGGCACCCACATTCTAGGAATGCATAAGCACGCCTCCTTACCCCAATTTGCCCCTCTTTGCCGCTCTTTGTCCCTCTTTGCCCTCTTTGCTTAAAGTAATCGAGTTCCGTCTTTGCCCATTTTGAGTTACAATACTTGGCGCCACGCTTGACTCCAACCACACCTCCGGTTTCTCAAATTCGGCGCCACGCTTTCGCGGCGCCCACTTCCGGTGTTTTCAAATTTGACGCCACTTTTCCTCCGGCTCCGCCCACTTTTTTGAGATTTCTGGCTCTAATTAATTAGCTAATTAACTCACCTTAACCATTTCGTGACTAGCACACCCTCTTTCAATGCTCTATCCGACGATGCCATCCTCTTTCCGATGTACTAAATAGTTCCTTCGTTATGGGACAGAGATTATCCCACGTCGAAACCGCCTGCATAGCCATACGATGCATACGCATTAAAAAGAAAAAAATCACAGTCGATCAATGAAATTCATGCGGCAGAGTATGCGTTAGCAACAGTATTCCACACGGATGGAGAGCCAATGCCAGTGTCAGGTTTAGCCCGTGAAAGAGGGAGGCGTGATCGAGCTCCTAACAGCTGCATGACACGCCGTACCCCGCCTCCGCTCTCCCCTCCCCTGTACTCTGAAACGCGACCGCTGTGTCTCTCTCGCCAACCGTCGCCTTCAACCTCTTCCCTTCACTTACCTCTCCCTCCCTTCACTCCTCCGAGGCGGAGAAGAGGTTTTATATCTCCTCTTTGCCTGCTTTCAGCCGAGGCTTCACATGCAAACGCGAATGCCGGACACTTTTTCGATAATGGGCTCGCTATAATGCTAAGGCATTGCTTTTGTGGATACATCGTGGTGTTAGCATATTCTCCCTAAACAAGCTCACGTTTATCGCTGCCATTAATTTTTAATCAAAATTTATCCTCTTTTGTAAACGTAATTATCAATATTTTGAGCAACACAAGATTCTCCTATAGCTACGTAGTCACTCCTACAACGAAGTAAATCAGCATAAGTAATCCTTGACGTAAAAATCATGGACGTAATCAACAACTACACAGCGTCATACACGCGGAAAAACACCTGGGCTGCTATGATTACCCAAGTAATGTGATAAACTAAGGTGAGAGGCAAGAGCACTGAGAAAAAAAAATTCGGTTCGTGCTCACATTCTGTCCGAAGTACGCATTCAATTTAGTTGGGGGACGACTATCAGGATGGCTAGAAAGTCGTCATTCACTAGCTGCTCAAAACAGCGGAAAGAGAACATGATTTTACTTTTTACTGGAACATTATAGACCGCCGCTTTAAATTTAGAAAGCTGGAAAAAGAAATGCCCTTCCACTTCGGTACATGCATTACAAGTGCCCTTTTCTGCATCACCGCAATACTGAAGAGGAGTATCATAGTGGAGCAAAACGCATCGTCCTGGCAAATTACCTTCGTGTTCGGCATGCATGTACCGACTCGACCGGAAAACCCGACGTGGCCTGCCACAGTTATCTCCAACTCGGTAGTCGGTCCGAAGGAGTCCGTTGATCCTCGGGCCAATCCGCGCATTTTCCGCTGCTATGCCGAGTGGGCTGACTGCGAGCAAAGAAACTCCCTTTCATTTGCTCTTTTATTTCTTTGGTTACTCGAGCTCATCTTTTATTCGGGTGCTCGACTCGATTTGGAAACACTCCACGTAGTAAGAAGATTTTCTCGTTCTGCGGGAGTAATCTCGACATTTGCATGCGAACCCCCCCCCCCCCCCCCCCCCTGAAAGAAATGGATCGAAGAAAATATGCATATCTTTCGTACTTCCGGAGTCATTCTCACCCGCAGCTCTCAGCGCCAATCCTTTGAGTAGCGGGTTTCTTTAGCTGGGCCTGTCGGAAGTAAATAAAAAGAAATTATGTTCTGAAGGTATGCCAACTTGTTCCTTCTCTCCAAATAAGCTTTGAGCACAAATGGAGGCATAATGATGCACTGCAGAAATGGAGAAAAAATGTTATACAGAATTTGGACTCGAAGATTTGGAATGTAAAGAAAGCTATGCGGGAATAAAACAGCAAAAACGAAAGAATACCTTCTTTTTTTAGGAAAACATTGATGTACTTTGTGCTGATGTGCTGAAGTATATATATTTTTTTGTTCTGTCCTCTTGCATTTATCTATGCGCTTTCTCACCTTGGTGAAAATTCTGCGTATATCCTGTCACGTTCAACAGGTAGATATCATTATCTTGCACGCATGCCGTATGCCTAGGCAGACAGTGCATCGCTGAGAAATCGATACCTGTGTTACATGTACTCCCAAAAAAGACGCCCTAGAAGGGCGAGAGCTACGCGAAAGAAACCAAATGTATAATGAATCTTGAACGCCTTTTCCGCAAGGCTATCAAACGCTTACTGGTACAATGTAACGTGTAAAAAGAAAGTACAAGGAAAACAAATTTATTTGCAGCTTCACGACTGTCGGAGAAACGCTGACATTATATCGGGGCGGCGGAAGACATGTTTCACAGTTCAAAGTTTTACTAAAAGAATGATTGAGAGCTAGCCGGAAGCACGTTACTCTAGTATGCAGCTTTATAACAGGCGAAGGCTTGAAGAAACGTTGCCTCGATAAACTGTTAGCAGATAAGAAGTAGTTGACAGAGGGTGGTAGAACAGCATGGCGGTGTTTAAGAATGGTCCCCAGAAGAATGTGAACATCATTGTTGAGAGAGCACTACAAAGACATTTTTTTTTTGCTTGCCCAATTATAAAAACTACCACAGGAACGCTCAGCTAAGCTTTTTTGCCACGAATATTTTTTATTAGTTTTATAATAACCCCACCTCAACGCATGCACTGTCGTAAGAGCCAGAAAAACTCCCATTAAACGCATATGCATATTAGCCTTATCTGGTCCAAAATAAGGACAGACAATAAATTTGGGCGCGGACTCGTCCAAAATAGGGCCTGCTAGGGGAAGTGGGCAGACGTATCGTTGTCTTCTTGTTTTTCGGGCGGCAAGCTTTTCTTGAGTTTTCGTGAACAATTTTTTTTTGCTGTTGTGGCATGTTAAAATTTGTTGCGCTGCTGGTCAAACATAGCAGCCGCAGCGCTGGGCAAATGTAAAGAGAGCAGGGAGTATATTTTCTATTGTTGCACTGACACGCATAATCTTTACGTTACTTCCAGTCTAAAAGAGACATTTCTAAAAGTGCATTAAATGTCTAGGTTGCAGCATTCTTTCAAAGCAGATAGTGTGCGCATCCAGCACAGGTGTTAAGTTTATTTCAAATGGCGCCGCTGAAACTTTCATTAGATTATTTTGTACATAATTTGCGCAATACATGTGTGATCATTCCGTGCATACTGTTCACGCAATGCATAAGGATCATTCTGTGCGCATTAAGTGCGCGCAATTTAATGCCTACACGATGCACATCACAATCGCAGATAATTGCAAAAAAATGTTTAGTATTTATACAGACACGTAAAAGGAAACCACTTTCACGCAATAACCATCACTAGGCATGCTAATATACGCGACGCCAGTAGAATTCAGTCAACATCCCTTTGCATATTCGCTTCCCATGATATGTCGACGCATCTGCGGACAAAAACACGATGACTGCTTTGTCAACAACCGAGTGTAAATTGTAGTTCATGATGCAAGACGCCGAAACGAGCGGTAGCTCTCGAGAAAGCGAGCACAGGCTGCAGTTACCTTCATATCCATGCGGGTCTCTCTGAACTCTTCGCAACTTCGGTCACCAGCATAAAAGAAAACACCGCCGTAACAGTCGCAGCAGCGACATCACTAACACATTAGGGAGACTCTAAAATGACTAAGACCGGCACCAGAAAGCAAGGCGACAGCGCCCGAGATAAAGCGACTCATGCGTTCCCGAAGCACGCAAAGGAATGCGCGACTGTCACAATGGCCACGCGGGTCATAAAATGAAAAGGGGTAGAGAGAGAGAGAGAGATTTATATATTTTCTCTCTTCAGAACTTTCTTGCGGTTAATAATAATAATTGTTTTTTTTTTGGGGGGGGGAAAGGAAATGGCGCAGTATCTGTCTCATATATCGTTGGACACCTGAACCGCGCCGTATGGGAAGGGATAAAGGAGGGAGTGAAAGAAGAAAGGAAGAACGAGGTGCCGTAGTGAAGGTCTCCGGGATAATTTCGACCACCCGGGTATCTTTACCGTGCACTGACATCGCACAGCACACGGACGCCTTAGCGTTTTTCGTCCATAAAAACGCAGCCGCCGCGGTCGGGTTAGATAATGTTTTTTTTTTATTATAGATGATAGCTTCAATTCCTCCTTCAGCTACGTTCATAGCGGGCAGGGGCGCAGTTACGGCTTCAGCGGCGGTTTCTCCAATTAGCCGAGACTGACGCTGCTCGCGCTTTCTTTCCCGTGTTTAAATCTCAGCTTCCATTTATAGTTTCCATTTTCATAAGGAAGGCAACAGCAGGCACTCTTCACAGGAGACAGCTCCCGTCAAGAAACAATTTCTTGCCTGAGAGAAAACGCTTACTCGAGAGGAAGTACGTCATCCTGACGTAGACGAAAACGTATTGGGTCCGTGTCTATGTTTCACAACACCTAGCCAACTCTTTTCCTATTTCGTGCCTAACTGCGTGCGTATGCGTGACGTATTCCTGGTGTTTGCGACATCCGGTCGAGACAGAGGACAATATGAAATATGACGATGGAACCGCACCCTGCACGCTAACGAAGGAACTTTGCTCATGCTTCGGGAAGAAGGACGGGCAGATATGGCTGCTGTCTTCGATCGACCTTGTTTTCGCTATTCTGTTTGGATGTCGGCGTCATTTTTTTATTTTTCTTGCCTCGTTGGCAGTTGCGAGAGAGGCACGGAGTATAACTTCGCGTAGCGAAAGCAGCCTGAACCCTTTAAGTTGTTTTGTGTGCTGTATTGTTGATGGTATGACGACACAAGTATGGAAAGAAGGAAGTGACTTCTACATCCTTAAGGCCGGGCTACGTTGAGCCACGGGGCACAATAATAATTGATGCCACCTAGCATTAGAAAACTTCGGCGCGAAACGATGGCGCAAGCACAGCAAGTTGTGCTCGAATAAGGTTTGGTTAAAGGAGAGCACGCCTGCGGAGCTGGAAGACCGACGCCATTTTACGCTGTCGCACCATCTCACAACTCCCCCCTCCCTGTACCTTCTAGGCCTAATAAGCGTTTATGTTGGCGGTTGTCCGAACAATATGATTGCTTGAGTTTAGAGAACGGGCCTGGCAAGGCACGTTCCACTCAGCTCTAAATAAGTACGTATATGAGGTCGACGTCCGCGGTTAGCCAGAAAAGAGACATCCGCTAAATGTGGCGAAAGATCTTCCACTCAAACAAAATTTTTCATTATTTAAGGAACAGCTGCCGTGATTAATGCGCCTCTGTTAATAGATGAGTTCGAAAGTAATCTTGTTAAGTTACTGACGACACTGCAACAAAATAAAAGTGTGCTCGTTTTTTTGGTTCCTCGCTAAACTGAATGAATGAAGAAATTAATTCAGATAAGCAAGAGGAGAAGGGGCTTACAGCTATTGGAAGGGAAAAGGAAAAGAAGTTGGAATAACATTGTGGGATCTTGTTCATGACCATCTTTCTTGCCCCATGTCTTGTGCTTGTTACGTTGTCAGTTGGACCTACACCCAAAAGCATCAGCGAAGATGTGTGACTTTGACGTAAATTTCGCAAAATGGTACCCAAGAAGGCAGCGAAAGATGAACGACCACTGGGTCCTGATAACCTCTTGATGCTCACTAAGAATGGCTAGAGTTTCCGCGGCCGTCGAAAACTGCTCAGATAAGGAAGGAAAGGATCCACCCTTGGGCTATCCTGAAAGGCACACTTTTTTAACTCATAACATATTTCATTGCGCTAGAATGCTAATACTTTTCGCCACTGAAAAAATAAAAAATAATGGGTCATTGTTGACTGGCGTCGTTGCTAAAGAGAAAGAAAAAAACACGCATGTTATCTCGTTTTGCCACCGTTCAAATTGACATTATCACAGGTTACTCAGGCGCCATCTGCAGCCTTCGGCTGTTCTGAGCTCCGATTTTTTGGGACAATATATTAAGGACATGCTGAAAAAAATTAGCAGTGGCTTAACCTGGCTAGCCCTGGAATTCAGCGAAAAACAAGCACGCTTTCTAAGCGTCGGGGCTCATCCATGGCAGCTCCGCTACACTCTCGCGACAGCCCTTTAATATGTACCCACACGACCACGTGGCTATGACGTGGTATCACACAATCTTACGACACTCCCATCGTATGTCGTCACGTGGCTTGACATCCCCCCCAAAAGATGTTCTTAAGGTCAAAGGTCAACTCAAAGGTCGCCCAATGTCAAAGGTCAGAATTGAAATGTCAGAGGGCAGCTCAAAGTCAGAGGTCAACTAAAGGTCATGATCAAAGATCGGGGGTCAAGGGTTCGACGCCATAACTGTACCACATGCGGTCATACACGGCTTTGTTGAGCTGAAGGTCATTCAAGGTCATTCTCCGGCCTACGCGACGACTGCTTTACCTAGCGTAGTGAAGCTTTTCGATTCAAAACTCTCCGTGGTAGTTCGTGTACAATGAATCACTCTAACTGCACATCGAGCACAATTCTTGGTGAATGAAGCAAGTCCAACTCAACGCCTTCTCGTCCGCTTTAATTGGCCCAGACCTCTCTGGCGATAAGGCTGTTTGTGTAAAACGAAAACCGACGGCGCGCCGAGTACGAAAACCGACGGCGCGCCGAGGAGGAATTTTCCCATCGTGTGACACGGACTTCCCCAGATACCTTGCACGCTGGGAAGAGGTTTTCCTTCAAAGTTTAAGCCTCCATGTCGCCCTCACCTACTGCGGTAACCTGGTCATGGCCGTCACAGTTGCATGCCCTGCGAAGTAGCTCCTACGCTTTATATCCTGCTCTTGACAGAGAGGAGGATATTACACCTCTGCCATATGAACAAACAAGGAGTAAAAAATAGTTAGCTGTCCTCTAGCGCGTTAACTTCTATAAAAAGGGGTGCGCTAGGAGACAGCTTACTCCATTTTAGTCCCACACAGGCGTATTCTTGTTTAGAGTGTGAATCTGCCTCTCTCCGCACGCACTCCGGCTGAAACACCTGTTGCGATGAGGACAGCCCCAACGCGGACCACCGGATGTGGAAGGCTGGATCTCGAAGCACCTCGATCGGACCATGCTGGACTTCCTTAGGCGATGCGGCCTATGTCTGCACCTGTACGTCACATGTTTAGGCAAAAGACCTGATGGCGCAATAAAAAGAAGAGAAGGAGGGTGTTCTATGCAAGACAAAGCCTTCAGCTGAGGGGTTGGTCCAGTTGTGCAAACATAATCCAACTGCACTGAACCTGTTCTTGTAACTGGCAGACTGTAACTGGCAGACCTCTAAATCAGAAAAATATTATGTTCGTGCACGAGCAGTGAATTTGGCGTGGCGAAAACTTATCCCGAGGTCATTTTTCTTTAGCTCACTTCTGCACGCCTGCATTAAGGCTGTAGAGAGTTGGCTCACTGACCTGTTAAACGTGTAAAAGTTTGCAGATGAATACTTAAAAATCAGCGGGATCCGAAGGCGAGTAAACGTCCCTCCAGTGTACAAATCTTCCAGAAAGGGCCTCCACCTCTTATCCTGCGTAAATCACGGCATCCTTGCTCAGCAAGCCAATTCGGATAGCCAGCGCTAGCCAGGTTTTAGTAATCAGGAGAGCGATGTTCCGAATTGAAAGGAAATTTCGTTAAGTGTAGCCTCCTTTCTCTGTTTTCAGTTAAGGCCGGTGACGTGTCCACAAGCTGTCCTTATTTGTAGTTCTTCGCCTATTGCTGTGATTAGTCTTTCTATAATTTTTATGGGAAATAAAAGCCCGGCATGGTCCTGCGAAGAATTCATCACAACATTGGCGTGCATAAACTATAGCTTGCTGCTTTTCTGCATATGCGCCAGTTATTTCATAACATTTTCACTTTCATCATAGGCACTGCCACAACTGCATTTCATTGGGCGCTCTGCTTCTCATGAGTATTACACACATTTAAGGACTGCTGTTTTGCGTCGCTTTCCTGCCTAATCTGACTAGGAAGCAGCTATACCTGCTGCCATTTCGTAGCAATGATTAATGTGGATTCTCGTTGTGAAATTTTTTAGGCTGAGTAGACGACAACCAAACTGACAGTCGTACGAGAGGCCATCCGCTACATTTGTCAGCAGACTGCAAATAACTGGACTATATTCTGCGTCTCAAGACCAGCATTGCTGATCATAAAAGCATACGTGAAACCACGCACATGCGAGCAGCTATTCGGGCAAAATTGTGCTTTTGCTAGGTGAGGAGTTCCAGCAGCTGCCACACCGGCAGGCTTCAGTGGGTACCCAGCAATTGCGGTATAGCGGAAAATGGAAGTGCTGATGTGGAAGCTAAGCTGGCTCATGCTGATCGGGATTCCATCCAGGTCTCGTTCTCGAGAAGTGACACAGCAGCCTTACTGGCTCATTCAATGCAGACTGCTATGCAATTGCAGTGGAGCGATGTGAGCCACCAGCGGGACCACATCTCTTCGCTTGATGGTGGTTCACGACTTCACCTACCGTCAAGTGTTATGCGACGTCAAAGAACTCTGTACCACTAGTTGCGGCTTTGTGTGGCGTTCACCAAAAGCTACCTACAAAATATTGGAGTTGAACCTAGCCTGATTTACTTCAACTCCATCAATGCAGGGAAAATTGATCATAATATTTTTTAGTTCCATCACTACCCTGAAGCGGAGAGGGCCTTTGGAAATACCCCGAGGCAGTTCGACAGTCGCTCTCTCTTTCTAAGGAAACTGCCTAGGCGCCAGGTTGAAACTAATTGACAGCTGGTTGTTTTCAGGTTTTTATGTGAAATAGGCCTATATTCTCTTGTGTGACGCTTGCGTGCGCCGGTGCAGTGCGCGCTTACACGGTGTAGAGTGCGGACAACTCATGTGCATACGTATTTGTGCCTGGACGTGTGCCTGCGTACTCTCAGCTTGTTCTGCAACAGTGCGTGGTGTGAGTTCTTGCTCGTTTCTTCTGGGATATGGGAGTGCGCAGAGCTCTTCTCTGCAACCATGCATGATGTGTGTGCAATGAGAACTGATATGTGTGCAAGACATATGCTGCATGAGGTACACATCTTCTACGTGAGGTGAGTGCTACCCGATGTGTGTGTGTGGTCTCCTCTACAATCGAGACCACCCCAAACAACTATTTGCATTAAGACACCATTCCCCTTCATTCTAGAGACTCGTGTGCGGCGCGATGTCAGTGCACGATAAAGAACCCCAGGCGGTCGAAATTTCCCGAGCCCTTTACTACGATGTCCCTCATAGCCTGAGTTATTTTGGGATGTTGTACCCACATGAACCATAAACCACAAACCATTCACACCTTAACTCTTCTTTTACTTTCCCTTTCTTCCTCCCCTGTGTGGCGTAGACCAGGGTCACCTTACCCCCACCGACCTTTCCACCTTTCCTTTCAATAAATTGCCTATTCTCTCTTCCTTTGACGCCCAACCTTAACATAGGTTTTTGAGCTTTTTCCCGTGGGCCACAATTCAACGTAGCTCTTTCGAAAGTCGTGATATATGACATTATCGCAGTCTCCTGTCATCTTGAGTTCCACTATCAAGGTAACTGAAGGTGACAGAAGTTGACTAAGTTATAATGAGCGTCTTCAGGGTAAGCTCCTTGTTGCGCACGTAACTAGAATATGTGCGGCACGGTTATGTATTGCCGAGTCACTTGATTGCGTCTCTTTCTTCCTTCGAGGGCTGAAATAGTTATTCAGATCGCACGCGTCGATTCGCCTTAACTTTCTCTCCCAAAAGCGTCCATTTTTTCAAGACAGACGTTCGTTTGCCCTCTTTAAGACAGAATTCTTTTTATCATCCTGGTCATTCCCCATTTCTTTTCCCTTTCTCTTAAACGGCTCCTAACGTGACTCACTTTCTCATCATTGTGTGTGTATTTCAAGAGCATAAAAGTCATTTCTGTTCACTTTTTTTTGCTACACTCGCTAATATCCTTAATTTGCAGCATTGGTCCCTTCCGTCAAAAAGAAGCACAGATTCCTGCTATTTTTTTTCCTTCTTACGACAAAAAACCACTCGAGACTATTCAGCGAGAAGCAACTGAAGAAATTCTTCTGCCATAGACAGCAGCATTCGTCGCGCGGTCGCCTTTTTTCACTGTTCTAGAACCTCTGCAACGTCCTTGTGGAGCACAAAAAGACGCCGACATCCGCTCCCTCGGGGAAACAAAGCACTGCGCACTGAGTCAGCCAGAGGCCACGCGCTCGTTCACGTATTGTCTCTGCTGAAGTGATCCCCATCTCCCGGTTCGCTGCAAGAACAATTCCTGCTCTCTGGAACCAGCCATGAATGTCCAAAGTCAGAAGCGAGGGAACAGATGCCGACAGACCGGACGTCCGTTACTCCGGAAGACGTCGAGAAGACATCTCTCAGGGCCGAACGTGCTGCAAGGAGAGGCAACGAGGCGGCAAAACTTTCCAGCGAAGCGGGCTGCTGCAAGCCTCGGCCACTCCCCTAAAATATGTGCAGCGCAGCGCAAGCTACAGCTGGCGACATCCCATCAAGGTCCGAGTAGGAAGAGTGGTTAGTTTTAACGGTGCCTGATCAGAAGGCGCCACGGATGTCGTGTCAGTCGTTATAGTGGCGATGTTCTTGGTGCAAGTTAATACGGCGCCGGAAGCTATCGTTCCAGAAGTTATCGTGCAAGTGGAGATCTTGATTGGTTGAACCATGAGTTTTGGTAAATAGCAATAAGTCATTGTGATTGAACAGCTAGCCTTGGGAATATGGTTCAATAATTAGCTAACGCAAGCTCCACCTTCCTCAGCAGTGCACATAATTAGGTAAGCCGAACCTATAGAACGAGCAGCAAATAGTATTCACGCCGATTTCTGAGTGGCGCAGCATAGCCTTCTTCTTCGCCATGCAGCAGCAACGAGCGCGAGTCACAGAGAAGAAAGTGCAAGAAAAACATTACAATGGCTGCACTCTGCGCGGCACGTGTGCATCGCGCGCACACTCTGCGGTGCGCCAGATAAGTCTGGCCAAAACGGACAGACGGGCAGCTGGCGCCCTCTGAATGTCTCGTTATTTATGTAACTACTAGCGCTTTCTTGCAGCCGGTGTCGCACATTTGGTTTGAGGAGATCCTCCCAGCCTCTGCGAGAGGTCATTTCCCAGGTGGCTCGCAATGCAACGTCGTGCGCCATATCTCTGCAAGCACAACGAAGCACGCAGTGTGAAGTCGGAGAATTACGAAAGAGAACTTGACTTTTGAACGTGGATTTCCATAATTTTCCCGGACGCCATATATTCGCGCACAGAGCCCTTAGTTAAGCTGACGCGTAATGCTGCAGTTTCTGCGATACAAAACGAGGAATATGGTTGTTTACAACTTGTTTTGAGAGGCATGAAGCTCGCTTTCTCTATATATTACTGTGCCTGGAGGCGGTAGAGCACTTACTAGCCGGTGAAGGCCCCTGCGATCATTGGAGAAACCTGTGCCGAGACGAGCGCGATTTGGCTTCTGCAGTTTTGTTTCTTCTTTCATTTTTTCTGTTTGTAGCTACCCTGTAAAGGTACGACTAACTCGGTCTATTCTGGCAGCACGCTGTTGTTATGTCTTCTTCATTGTTTTTCCTCAGCTTAATTCCTAGAATCTCGAACGTGTGACAGATTCATGGAAGGCTCTTAATGGCAGCTGCCTTGAACTGGAAGTGTCGAGACAATGGCACTACAAGACTGGGGTGACTATGAACATAATGTCGATGTTCAGGGGACCGAAGATGAACTGAATGCTCGGTCCCGGTTGCTTTCGAACAGTTAAGAAGTTTTCAAAATAAGTGCTCAACATCTGCTTGCACGTTCAATCCGATAGGCGGAAAACGCGATACAGCTTGCTGGGCTTTCGTCTTAAGGTATGATTTTTTATCTTCTTTGACACATGATGACCGGGGAAGTAACGCACAAATGAATGAAGGGACTGTAAGCACCTGAATTAATGCTGTTGCATAGGCCAAACCCATATATGTTCGCTCATAACCCTAGTTATGAGTACCTAGTCAAATGTTTCAAGCGGTAACAAACGTAATTGTAGTATATCGACGAGCCCCTTCGATCTCAAAGTATCTAGTGACTCCCTAAAAAACCTTTCCCTCTGTTTGTTTTAACTTTTGTGCTCCAGTATAGGTGCCAGTTGGCAAGCTTTTTTGTTATACCATGTGAACGCTATGGCACCACCATGTTAAATTGCTGGAGTTGGAGAGGTTGTCACGTTTCATGCTGACTGGAAAAGCCGCAAGCACACTAACTTCCACAAACAAATTAAAAGCCTCGAGGCAGTATAGATGCATTCATTTAGCGTCATCAAATCTTCGTATCAAGGGCGATAAAAGCAAAATACTGATGCTCGCAGACAAGACGAGCATCAAGACGAGTAGCATGACAGGCCGACAAACAGGCAGACCTTTCCTGTTTCATTAAAGTCTTTTTCCTCCTCCTAAAAGTTCCAGTATGAGTGCCTTTTGTCTTAGAAGTGTAACTATAGCGACAAGTTGCGGTAAGCAAATTAGTGGGCAGTTAGTTTAAATGTGGCTCAAGTGTGCCGCCGCGGTGGCTTAGTGGTTATGGCGCTCGGCTACTGGCCCGAAAGACGCGCGTTCGATCCCGGCCGCGGCGGTCGAATTTCGATGGCGGCGAAATTCTAGAGGCCCGTGTACTGTGCGATGTCAGTGCACGTTAAAGAAACTCAGGTGGTTGAAATTTCCGGAGACCTTCACTACGACGTCCCTCATCGCCTGAGTCGCTTTGGGACGTCAAACCCCTATAAACCAAACCAAATGTGGCTCACAAATCATGAGTACATTTACGAGCTTTCGTCTTACCAGCCAGCTGTTACAATTCATTGTGTTGCCACAAAGCGAGGTGAACTTTCCAAGGGCCTCTAAAGAACATGTCCAGCTTTCCTGTATGGATGGAATCGATGGGTATCAGAAACAAGCGCCATCTGTTGGCTGCCAATAGCAAAAATCCTTTAACTCAATGGGGTATTTGAAATTGGTTATTTTGAAAAAACTACACAGTCTCGTGATATGCTGCTCGAGCATGTTTATTATCATGGCGGGCTCTTCCTCCACGCTGCAAAATTTGGCCTGCAAAATGATGCCTTCTGCGTTCACACCCATTATTCTCCGATGGCCATAGAAAATGAATGAGGTTTACCAAACTTTAGAAATTCCCGCCGGGATTATGAGTGTTCAGCGCCGTTCGGGGCCTAAAGGCAGCCATGCAAACTAGAAACGCTTGTCCAGCTAGGTTTGCAAGGAACCCATTAAGTCCATGATTACGATGTGAGCTTAAAATACTGTAAAGACTGCTTACGCCATGCATAGATGGAGGAAAATAACGTAACGAACAAATTACGCTGCTCACTAGTACCAGAGGAATGTATTTTAATCTGTAATGCAAGTAATCCTGCTCTGAAAATAAATGCATACATATGATTATGCTATGCTTTTACCCGATTCTTTGGTAGTTAGTGTTAGAGCAAACTGAGTTGCTCCTAGGTCAAGCACTTTGTTTTTTAATGTTCCGTTAGTACTTCCGTTATCATTTTACGAGTACGAACTCCCTAGTTGTTATTAGGTAAGGATTATAAAAAAAAGGAGCTTGCATATTGGCTGGATATTTTATGGATATTTTTTTTTTTTCAGCTAAGGCGCCCTTGCACATAGGTCCTCTTAACCGCGCACAGACCGGCAGGCTGTCGCTGTGAAGATCATTAAGTGATAGATACATGCTTGAGAAAAAGACAAGCGCAGGATGCAGTGCACTAACTAAAGAGTAAAAAAGAACAGAGCAGCTGACGCTGAAATCCAGCGCTACTAACGTGAAGAAGGAAAGACCTTCAAAGTAATGGACAAGAAGCCGACACGAAACTACGCGTTGTGCCCAACACTCGTTTACCGGCACATAAAAATTGGAGTTGAAATAAAGGAGTCCCTTAAACAAGGCGATGGAGCCCGCAATTCTTTACGATCAAGCACACACGCACTTCGCGAGACCCCTATTTTACGCTATGTTGCTTATGGGCTTCCTGAACGGCCATTTGTTCAGTGACGACAGTTCCTCCGCGAGAAACGCCGCCGGCCACTCTACTTCAAGTACGGCAAATGCCATAGGGCGCAAGCCACCGGTAATGGCTTACTTTTTCTTTTTTTGCGATAGTCACGCAGGAGTAGACCGGGAAATGTGAAAAAGTAAAGAGATCTTATAAACAAGCGCGTTGTGTTTTTTTTTTTCGCAAGCAGTTCAAATAAAATTCGGAAACACAGAGCGCCATTTAACAACACCGAAACACCACTAGCTCTCGGCATCAAGGTTATTTAATTGCAAGTGCTTTGCCAGTTCCATCACCTCGGGAACACCTACGTAACCGATACACGTCATTGATTAGGCGTAATTATAAAACTGCCGCATCGTTTTAGGTGCCATAGTTAGAGCTAAGACACCCCCCCCCCCCCCCCCCCACAATGCACTCACGCCACACCCATGGAATCTCTCACTACAGCAACATTTTTTTATTGTACTTTGTTAGTGTAGCGCTTCTGCCGCAATGTATACCATGTCATTTCCGGCATTACTGAAAATATTCAAAAAGTTTTTCTCATCAAAATTTTGATCTCTTGCGACAGCAAACGGATACTTCGGCAGAGTCGGTACCCCTACCATACCTGGAACCCCGATTGTAATCGGTACAGCGATCGTACTCAGTACAAGATCATTGTCCATGCACTGATCGAGTTGGTAAGGCCTCTAAAAGGACCTCTCTGTTTCTCGAAAAGCTAGAGTGGTCTTCTGGTCTTGCTTCAGTATTGGCATAGAGAAGAGTGTGGGGCCTTCCTGGCCCCCCATGGCTGGGCTGCATGGCCACTCACTTCCAAAGAGTGCGGAGAAAAAATAATGTTCGACAATTAATACCAGTTTTTTAAGAAATAAACACCTCATTTCATGCGAAACAAACGTCAACATAAACAAGGCTAACGTATCTATCGCTGGCACTGCATGCGTTGTACTGTATCCATTTTGTGCAAGGAAAGACTGTGCTTCCTTAAGTTTAGAGCTCAGAAATATAAAAAATAAAGAATCATGACTAGATGGAAAGCACGAAAAGCATCTCGAATCAACGCATGAGCGCACGATTTTGTTGGGCTGATGGTGGGGAGGGCTACCTTTTTAAATTAGAGCTAAAAAATGCTTTCCGTGCCACATCCTAATTACCTCGTGGTTACCACCTAAAGTCGGAGCATACCGAAAGGATCGGACTCAGCACTTTGTGCAAGCGGACTGTTAAACACCGCGAATCCAAAACGGCACAAAAAAGAGCACACAACGACAGAAGCGCTGTCCCGTTTTGGCTTCGCCGTGTTTAGCAGTTACGAGCACCCAAATCGCCCAACAGGCATCAGGTCTGGTGCGAGTGGAGGTTTATGACTTTGATCGTTTTATCTGAGCAGGATTTAGGGCAAGACACTTAAAAATTCAACTGTGCTTAAATTGATTAGCACTACACCATTGTCGTTTCTTGCATGTCTTGAGTATTTGTAGCCGATTTTTTTTTGTCCTGAAAGAGGTTGTCAAAACAAAGCATGCGCAGTTGTTTTCTGGACAAAACTGACGCCAAGCGTGAGTTGCTAGAAGATGATTTATGTAAAAGAATACGTGGCCAAGATTGGCTGGTGCACCAAACAACGAAGGAACTGTGGGCGGGTGACGATTAAGAAATAATTTCTTGTAGGAAGAAAAACCGAGAATAATTTGTGAAGTGCATTGGTCGTTTCACTATGTTCTTTGGTCCATCTGTTGGGGAAACCCTGTTTTGCTCGTGCTTTGCCCAAACGCCTCGAATGCCGCATTAACACCATTACGCTCCTATTTCGTTGCCATTTTTGCGCTGCAAGCCTCGTTTCATTCGAATTACACCAAATGAAACGGTATAAATTACGCCCTATTTTTCTGGTAAGAAACAGTGCACTAGTTTCATATAGAATGTAGGTACAGCAAGACTTGGCTTCAGTTTCCATTCTTTGACCGGACGGAAAAAAGAACAGCGGTTTGAAAAACGAAAATGTAAAATTGGATTTGGCGCAAAGAAGCAAAGATGTGAGGATATAATACAAACGGCTCACGTAGCCTAGACAAGATGTATAAAAATAAACAAGCGAAGCTCACTTTTTTACTATTTGAAATAGTACCGAATTTTCTTTCTGGAGGAGTTACTTTTTTCATGCGCATGTCTTTTGTGCCGATTCAGAGGTCGCTTTGATATCTGTTCAGGGGAAGCTTGGACGATGATGTCCATCGACCGCTGGTGCTGTACTTTAACGGTGGTCTGTATAAAAGACTCAGCAACAGTGGTCCAGTTAAATCACTTAGTGCGGTGCAGAGTGATAGCGTGGACGAATAAATTTTATTCAAAATCACCGAATTGGCTCGTTGTATTCATAGTGAGTAGTGGTTTCTTGAGCATTTTTCAGCAAACTGAAGCTCAGCATGCATACTTGCTGTGACTGGTATAATTTGCTCCTTGAACTACACTTGCCTCCTCCCAGCGATGTCAAATTATATGAAGGCGCTGATGTCCGTGCCAACAAAAATGCCCCGGAAGTTGTTCCGTTAACGTTTGCTGACATTTTAGATAGCTTCAACCTTCAAATATCTTGTTTTCTGGACATTCTTATAATAATATTGGAACAAAATATAAGTGCAACTTGCTTCACCAATTCTGGTACCCAGTGAAAAAAGTAACCGGTGACCATAAAAAAAAATGCGGCATATATAAGCGATAGTAGGCGTTTCACTTCTGTTTACCGTGATATTACCGATGAATGATGTAGTTACGTTCGCAGCTACGCAGAGCCGAGGGAGCTGCCTTTGAATTCACGCGGAAACACCGGATTGACAACTCATGGTTTATTCGCCTCTTTTTGAGGGGCGGCGCAGCTGAGCGGTCGCGTACTTCTTGACTATGGCGCCGTCTGTATATGCAAAAAGATGTACACATGCTCGAATCAGTTCAAAGAAAAGCGGTTCGCTCCATCTACCACAGATACCGTCGCACTGATTCTCCCGCAGAGCTGCTTTCAAGCGCAGGCCTCAGTATGTGTTGGTTTTACGTTGTTGCTTGCTCCATGTGAACTCGGAGTATGACCGTATGAAGGAATGCTTTGAGACGTGTTTGAAAACATGCTTTGAAGACCAGAGTTTGCAGCTATCTTCTGTCTTCTAATGTTCCGCACTTGATGTGTCCACTTGAGAATGCTTAGATTTCTTGTATTTTTATACCTGATTGCTGGCTTTTGTATTATTGTTTGCGAATTTGCATCCTTCTTTCCTATAAATTCACTCCTGTAGCAGTCAAAAGTAGTACCAACAGTATGTTCAGAATAAAAAAACAAAATAAATAAAATAAACAATTTCATATCAGCCTCGCGAGCTCGTACGTATTTCATCAATGTTGATTGTTTCGCTCCTCTTAATGTGCATGCAACTCCGGGCCTTCACCCAGACGTCACTTGCGCTTGTGTACGCTGTGACGATCGAGGAGTTCTTTCGAGCACTATGCTTCCGGCTACCAGTCTGCTACGGTAGCTGGCGACTGAATCACGGCGCACTCACGAATCACGCACCACGAGACACGCATCTTTGACACACGTTAACACGTGCGTGCTGAAGCACTCACTCATGCTGCTGGGGCGCACTACGTCGCTATGTGGGTGGGTTCACTTTTCCCGCCACACTACGACGAGGCTGGGCCTGTCGCTCCAATGGGTTCCACTAACAACTAATGCTGTAAAAAATTTGAGGTGTGATCCTAGTTTAGACCAGGCCTGGATTAGCCCACTGACCAAATGCGTGCGGGCTTAAGTATTTTTGATCTCATCAACTCAAAATGAGCGACGCAAGGAAGGCTGTTCAGAAAGAAATCTTTATACACTCGTTTTGTTACATCACTTGTAAGCAGCTAACGATGACGTAGCGTATACGACATGGCTGATCAGAATCATCGCTTATTATCGGCGTCTCGGCGCAAACACTTTTATAAACATTTGATTTATTTAATGCACGCGAAGAGCCAACCAGACAGACGAAAACTATCACACCAAATTTTGCCTAATCACGCCACGATGCATGCGCTTTCGAAAAGATTGCAGATGAAGCAGCCCCTACAGTGCACGTAACGCCTCGAAATAACCAAAATGTGTTGGGCCATAGCCCCCTAGGTAACGCGTTTTTTGAATTCTAAAAATGATATTTCTATTACTTCTATGATATATTGCGCCACTCATTAAATAAGAAGACTAGCAGTAATTGTTAAAAGGTAACTATATAATATTAGTTAACCAAACTACTAATTAACATGTTTCAACTCTATTCTGGCGCGCTAGACCACTGACAATGGTATGCCGACAAAAGCGCTCTTATAATTAAAAATTCCTATGGTTAAAATTGCAGAACGCCTTAGGTGAACCATCCGGTACACTGCCACTGTGTTCTAGTGCATATTTTTTTTCCCCCTGTAGCTTCCTGCCCTTGGCTTCCTCCGCAGAAATGAGACGCCTTCTCTCTTATCACCTTGATTTCTTTCATACAAGAGAGACACTCGCAAGTACCATTCGCCGACGAATATCACCGCTTTCATAGGCGTCGCGTTGATTTAGTCTTCTATGGTGGGTTCTCCTGGGAAAAGAACAAGTGCTCGCTTTCCGCTTTCTTTCCCTGACGCAGTGATTGACTTTATGACATTGCATTACCATGAAAGCGTAGATGTACTTGCTTCGCCGTTCCATACCGACTAAGGGACCCAAAAGAGCTATTTGTGGCCTGTAGTGACTTCGATAGAAAGGGACGGTTGCAGTGTGCTAAGCCTCTACATTCTTTGCATTAAGGAATTCTATTTGTACTTCACCTTTCCAGAACAAACCAATTCTTCTTATTAGTTAACTTCAGCACTCGATATAGCTTTAAATCGCAAAGAGCATGAAAAATATTGCAGGCCTAGATTTGAAGATGGAAACGAGAACGCTACACTACCTGTCGCGTGAGACTGACATCGGGAAATATTAGATCACAGTGATGCATTGTACAAGTGGTGAGCTATTGGTTTGATAAATCTGAGAGCTACAACAAGCAACGACTAAGCGAAAGCAACGAAAAAGGCATCAGAAAAGTAACCAGAGTGCAAACCCTATTCTCAATCTTGTCTGGCACTGTACGTCAGTAAAACTTGATTTTTTTTTGCAATAATAACCTAATGCCAGTATTAGAACGATATCTTCGTTCAGGACTATTCACTGTTAGACGCCAAAAAGACAAAGCAAACATTGGTAAGAAAATTCTAGCATTGAGTAAAAATAAACATCACGTGCATTGTAGGTATTTGTGTAATGAGAAAAAAGAATGTCGTTCAGGAAATGCTTATCCTATGCTGCAAAATTCAAAGAAAGGTCAAACTAACCGAGCATAACTGCACTTCTTCGCTTGACTCAAGGCTAGTAGAGAATCCCAGAAAATTCTCAAAATGTGTGAAAATTAGCCCTGAATAATCCTCACGCCAATAGCGGTTGAGGTATTTGAAAAGCCTTAGTGTGCTCATTACAATCTTGAAGTCGGCTTTTCATCGCACACGCTGTAACACGCCTCAATTTCAAGAGAGAATCGTGACAATGGGCTTATGTTTACTTCCGCGTATAGCGGCATTCTCAAGGTCTTTTCACAGATGAAAACAAAATTTGACGAATGTACTGACTGTATCCCGACTGCGGTGCTACGAGCTTGCTTTAAAGTAACTGCGATTTTCGTTCTGATAAAGGCTGTAGGATACTTTCTTCATGCTTGGTCTGTAAATCATACGAAATGTGTTCTGTGTGCTCATGCGTAATTCCTGCTTATAAAACCTTCTCCAATGGAATAGTACAAAGCTACAGGCTGAACTCTCTTTTGTACGTATGCTGGAAAGCAATGGATTACGTCAATTATGGTGTTGTGAAAAAAAAGACAACTTGAAATTATTAATTTAATCTCGCATGCTGTACATGCCTTTAGACTGGCGCTCAATTTATGTACATCTCAGATTTCAGAATTCGTAATGATTTATTTTTCATTCTTCAGGCTTAAGTTTTCAGCTTAACCATATTTTTCGTCTGCCACAAAAAAATTCGATGCGCTCTAAACTATGTTTTACTACATAAGTTACCTATTCTGTGCATACATAAAGCTTAAGTTATTTGAAATATAAATCACTTGTCTAAGGCAGTACAACCTTTTCACAGCGAGAAATCCTTCTGTGTAGCTGAACCGTGGCTGGTTTCGTAAGCACATGGACCACCGCCACACTGAATCGCCTCATGAGCGTAACTGACCCGCCCGTGGGCGCTTTGTTTCCTTTCTGGGTCAGCGCAGAGGCCGAGCTGGGCTTAGCTGTTAATGTTCCATTTGTTCGTTGAGCGCTGATGGTGGTGGTGGTGTTTCAGAAAGATCACGCGGCTAGGTTGAGCTCAGCTCACACGTCCGTGGTCGCTTTGTCTCCTTTGCAGCTCAAAGTTAAACTCCTACGCTGTTGCAGACGCCGGACCTTCAGAGCAGCCGCAGTAAGCAGTCGAGATGCGCGTACTCGTGAGCGTGAAAAAAAGCGTCGCCAAATCTAAAATGAAGCCGTACGTGAGGCGGAAGGCTTTGCGGGGAAACCGACCTTCTTCGCCAGATGTACACTGAATTTGTTCGAATGCATAAAAAGAAACATCCTGACTATGGCTTGCCCCTTAGGCCATTCTTGTAGACTGGCGAAAAAGGCCCTCACATAATCGAGCAGCAGCAAGAACGCCGCTGAGAGTAAAGGTTCTCGCTGAATGATTCGTGTTAAGCACTCGCTTAACCGGTGGCATTTAAGTAGCTTCACAAAAATCCTTAACACGTGTCGCCGAATTAAGATTACGAGAGTGTTCTGGAGCGTTTGCTATTCTTAATGTATATAAATGATACCGTATGGTTTAGAGCGTAACGTAGTAACAAGTGCAGATAAGTGGATCATTTGCATAAATATAGGATTCTACCTCAACTGCTTACTGAGCCATCTGAACAAAAATAACTTTTTGGTTTTTTTGAACAGTGGCAAGCGTCAACTCATTTCATTTACTTGTATGCAGGGACCGAAATTCGGAGCGACTAATAGCAAGCGCCCAGCTGCATTGCTTTCTCAGCAAAAACAGAAAGAGCGCAATGCTCAACTATCAGTTGCGGAGATTATACGTGGACTAAGAATTCTGCAGGATAATGCAGTCAGCGAATGTTATTCTCGTTTGTGATGCGATAACAAAATTCCACAATAAGCATCTAAAGCCGTCAGGATTATTGGTTCTAACGCAATAAACACGTATAAATAGAGCATAAGGTTTTGTTCTTTGCTTGTCGGACTAATTTCCTCGTGTTTTCAGGCTGGTAAAATTTGCACAGAGCGAAAACAGTGCGCAACTTTTTATTGCAGGTTCCATGTCGCAGTCGACACTTGTGTTTTGAATACATTTCTTTCAGGTAAATATAACTTGCAGTTATTAATTTTCATACTTCTTATGAATCATCTCCTGCCGTGTTCAGCGTGTTCGTTTATTCGACGCGAAATAAAAACGCACAAGGCGTATTTTGAGGAAGTACCTGTCCCGCGTCATTTAAGTCACAAACGACAGTTACGGTGACTTCTCATTCAGTCTGGATGATTTGTCGGTGATTGTGCACCGTACATACGAGAGCTCCACATTATTTGTAGCTAGATATCAGTTAATCGCCTCCATAACTTGTCGCCACTTAATTCACTATGAGCCACTGTATTTTAGCCTTATTTCCTCTTTTAATCTGCCTTCAAGGAAGTTGGGTTTAAATTATAATGCTGCGGCGTTCATGCATAGACTACATGGCATTGCGACGTCAGCATTATGACGCCGAAATGTCCGCCTCTAGACAGACACATTCACTACAACCTAGCGGTAGAAAGGCGCTATCCATTCGTTTCGTTAGCCTCCCCCACCTCCCACCTTTTATGCTAGGTCGCGCTTCATTTTTCAGGCAGCTTAGATAAAACGCGTATTTTTGTCCAAGGTAGATAGGGGAAAGACAGATGAGTTTCTTGCAAAACAGAAAGTGAACATGGGAGGAGGAAGCCTCCGGGAGGTTACCAACATTTCGACAAGAGTGCTTGTCTTTGTCTGGGAAAAGCATTCGTAGTTGTCGGGGTTTGAATAGGGCCTTTACTGCCTATTGCGACAGACAGCATACCGGAATAAATTAACGGCCCGCAGCAAAAAGTATCTACTAGAGTAAAAGGGTAAAATTATCAGCAATGTGGCACCTGCACTAGTCTCGCATAAGCTTCAATTTTTGCCTGGGTGGCTGCCATAAGCAACGGACGTAGAGAAAACAACGCCTAGATGTTGTCACCACGATACAAGCGATTCGTCAGCTATAGAATTACGACACAAGACCGAAAGCTGAGCCTTATAGCAAATTGCCACTTACCTACCCTCCCTCACTTCCAGAATCAACAACTTGTCATTGTTTGCCGTCGTTTACTTTCGATAGCCATAGCCACGTGCGATAAACCAATTTCGGCGACGTAAGCATGTGGAGCAACCTTATATTTCTCGTACGACCAGCAAACCTAAGGACCATACCAGGGCGCTACGCTATGGCCGCTTTGATTACCGCCGCCCGAAGACGCCCTCCTGCCAGTGGATTGCTCCAAGAAACCTGAAAATGTGGGGCACAAACCTCGCTCCAGAATCGTGAGCACATACAGATAAGATATTAGCCGTCGCCATATGCGGCTCTCAAGAAGGGTGAGCGCGAGGTTCGAAGAACAGCCGCGTGTTTTGTTTGTTCCCCACGTTATTCGAGGTTCAGTGCAACGAAGAAAGGTAGAAAGAGGGTGGGATAAGCGAGACGCGGACAGGTAGTCAAGGAAAAGATTCCGGTGCGCTACCATGCACTGGGTGAAGTGAACAGGTTATTTAATATTGACATAATTAATAGCAAGTGATAATGTACAATCAGGCCGGATTAAAACGCGAGCTGCTCATGAAAAGCAAACAAACCATTTAACCTGTCTATTTTTAGCTGCAGTGTAAAACTAGCCCGATTCATGTTTCTCCCAATTTATAGCAGTGGGAAGACATTCTGCACAGTGAGGACCCCGACCAGCAACGAGGACTGGTTCCCAGGGCCCACGCTGCGGCACAGCCCAATAGGCTGCTGCAATAGGTGGACTACTCAAAACTTTGGGAACTGCCAGTCATTTAATAAAGTTTTAATCAGTCAGTCGGTGCAGCGCCTACCGAAATACATATTAATAAACAGGTTGTAAAGAATATCTCAGAGAAATGTGGTAAAGATGTTCAAGTAACACTCTTGTTCGGGCGAATTGGTTCATCTTTGAAAGGGTACGTACTTGCGCGATGAAGAAGGGACACAACAAAGAAATACACACGACATGTACAGAGCGCAACTTCCAAGTAGTTTATTTTCGTGCTGGGCAATCACAAGATTGCCCTGCACGAAAATAAACTGGTTGGAAACTATCCTTTCAGTGTAGAAAAGTACAGAATATGCGCGTTCGCATTTCATTCAGGCTTAACTGCACTTACGGCCAAGTCATATCTTGTCTCACAGGCACTACGTACTCAGAAAGTGAAACAGTGTATGAAAAGCCTTCAGAGATTGCGATCGCAGGAGCTGGCGAGGTTTTTAAAGCGACACCGTTAAAGGCCCTGTTCTCCAGAAAATCCAGTGTCGGCATTGTCGGTGTCGCCGTTTTGAGCGAAAAATCTTGAGCATGACTCTGGCAGGTTGTTCCCAGAGAGCAGTCAAGTAGGCAGGTGTGCACCGAGGTCACGTGACCTCGCGGCGTCATAATATCCTGCCCTTTAGTGGCAAAAGGCCCATCGCTCAGAGCTCCTTATATCACACGGCAGTGAGGCATCGCTTAAGCGGTGCACCACTGCGCCAGGAGGAGTATAAGGACTCCAAGGTATGTATGAATGTAAAGTTGAGAATATGTATGAATGTAAAGTTGAGAATATATGGGATTAACCCATTACGCTATCGCGTCATACCCTTAAAGGGGAGTATAGAAGTCTCCCTTCCAATTCTTTCACAGCTTACGTCGTACCTGTTAACATAGATGATTACGCTCTGTCGCATCACACTTTCGACCTGTTCATTTATTTGTTTATTTATTTGATTTATTTGCTTCGCTTACTCCCGAAGCCCTCACCTGTGGTGTAATGGAAGCCGAATACATTTCAACCACCCGAGCAATTTTTAACGTCCGTTGGCATCAAAAAGCATATGGGAACTTCCTCACTTCGCCTCTATCGAAATTAGGACTCTTGGGGGGGGGGGGGGATTCAATCTTATCACCCATGGCTCAGCAAACGAACTTCAAACCCACAGGCTTTGCATGACGTTCACTGTGACTTCATTGTGACGGATATTCACAGTTCACTCCAAAAGTGGCGTCCTTAGTAATGATGGCTTTTAGTGCGATTCGCAATAGCACAGCAAAGATCATAGAAAGAGAGTAAGATAAAGAAAAAAAGAGGGCGGGCATGAACGACCGGCATGTAAACTGGCACACGCCATAGAATCAGCGACTGCTCAGATTTACGCCATTTATTTGGCTCTCCTGTTCATCTGCTCAGTGCGAGAACCGATTAGATTGTTGGTAATCTTTAGCGACTCCCAATCCGCACTGAAATCAATTGACAGCGCTAGTTCCATACGATAAAAAGCTTGACTGGTATATGAGTTCTTAAAAAAAATTTCAAGGCTACCAAAAAGCAGCAAGATATAGTTTTCCAGAGGATACCCGTACATTGTTTTGTTCCTGGAAACACCAAGGCGGATGCAGTGGCTAGGCAAGCACACTCCAATGCCCTAACTTCTGGCCTTCCGTTATCGGCAGGCACGTTGCGCCGTTTTTGGAAGACCATGCTTAATGAAATGAACGAAAAGATGTGGTTTGAGTCATACCATACAAGTTTTGATCTGTATTTCATCGATCCGTTGCTGCACTTTAATATTATATTATCTATAAGCAGAAGTTTAGAATGCTCCTTTACCACTTGCGTTTAGGAACAGCTTACACGAAGGACTTTCTTGATAGAATTGGCCGCGCGGACACCCCACGGCGCGCGTGCGGTCATGAAAACGAGGATGTGGCTCACCTATTATTGGATTGCTGAGTGTGTGACAACCTGAGGTCGCGATTGAAGAACGCGCTCTTGACGAAATGCCCTTATGTCTACAAAACATCTTAGGCCCATGGCCGACGTGTGAACTGCAAAAGCGAGCACTTGTGGAGTTGATATCATTCCTTGAGGACAGCGGTATCCTTGGGAATACTACTTTAGTAGAATTGGAGTCAGTGCTAGAGCTCTTACCTCTCTGTGAGTGAGTGCTTCAATACTTTGATATTAGCTTTTGCTCTGTTTGCTGCGAACAAACATTTTTGTTTTTTTTTCGTGAATGAGTGCTCCAATAGCGTTGTTATTTGCTTTGGCTGTGTATATAGAAATGCGCTTATTTTTTGTTCTTCTGTCCCTGTTTATTCATATCTCTTATGCATATTGTATTTTGTACTGTCCTCTTGACAGTCACAGCGTTTATGTTCGCTCATTATTGTAACTTCTCCTGACGCTTGTACTTTGTTTTATATGTTGTGTTCTGTTCGTGTTTGTGTTATGTTTTGTTGAACTGTACACCGTCGAACCCAGTGGTTGCTATGAATAAGGTGAAAAAAGAGTAGCCGGAGTCGCTATTCAGCATCAACCTCTCCTTTACTCTTCATGTAAATAAATAAAGGAAGAGGGAAGGCAAGTATGTTAACCTGAAAGATGGCCTGGCTCGCTACCCTGCACTGGGGATGTAGGGCGATTGAAAGATGAAAGCGACAGTGTAAGCAAGTAGCTAGACATGCTCTCGGACATCAAGTTGACATTTTCTTTTTCACCTTGGGAAATATTACATGTAAGAAAGGACGCGGATGTTTTATTTTTGCGGTAAATTCATTATAACATTATAAAGTTTTTCGAGGGATGATTGATGGATTTATTTCAATAGAGATTGCTCGAGCATGTCAACAAGTTGGTGTGGTATATGAGGTATGACGTGGTGGTTGTCTCGAATGAATTCCGCTCACCTCGGGCTGTTGACCTGGACAGAAATCTCAGTAAAAAAAGCTTGTCTTTCTACTCCACCTCCTCGGAATTTTTGCTCCAGCTGTCCGGATCGAAATTGCTAACCCCATCGCAACAGCCAAACTCCACGGCCACAGAGCCGCTGAGGCGGTTCAGTGTACCTTAAGAAAAGTCTCTTTTGTCGAGATCCTACGCGTATGCAAATCTAGTCTCTTGTCGCGGGAGACTAAACTCTTTTAACATTGTAATACCACTGGCTGTAGCCCTTTGTCGCTGATGTTTAGTTCGTGTTGTACACTCCGTTCTACAGATGCAGTGAAATTCCCAAGTTGTGCTTCAATCACTGTCACGCCATCCACAGCTACACAGAGGAGGCTGACAAATATTTACTCCCGCGCCGCATCTGCGCCATCTTTTCTAGCTCTTTTCTTGCAACCTTTCTTAGCGCCGCATCCGAAAGCTCCAAGTGATGGAGTGGATACGCGGAATCTCCCTTTGGTCTAGACCCGCTTTTCGAGGCCGACTCGGAGGTGCTTTCAGCGGTATTATAGTGCTAGTTGAAGAGATTGTTTCCTCAGTGAACGACATCAGCAACCTAATTTACCTTAGCCTAAAACTATAGCCCGTAATTGCTGCCCCGAGACAGTGTTGCAGTATTGTGAACGTTCAAATTTATGTTAGAATTCAGTATTCATAACTGTTCTCAATAATTCTCCAAGCTTGTTCAAAACCTTCAATGCTGCTACTAGAACGGCTAGACACTGAAAGTCCAGACCTTTTATCATACATTTCTTCTGAGTGGGCATTACAAGGCTAAATTGATCGTCGCTGCCAGAAACTAGTGTTTAAAATGTCTTGTTGATGTAATATGTGCTGATGTGAAGCTCATGAACAGAATTTATATGCATGAAACGCGAGCGAAATTATTTAGAACTTGCATTGGCGCCTTAGTATGTGAAAGGAACTTGCCCTTTCCGCCTTTTGAAACAGTTCCACAAAAGTTCAACTACATTTATGGCCAACAGTGCGATCCCTGAAGTGGAAAATCTGTGAAGTGCATACGTTCACAGGTTGAGTAACTTATAATAGCAGACAGTTCAGAAACTTTTGTGTGTTGGTCTCTTGTTGAACGTCATGTTTTTTAATACTTAAATAAATATATGCGTGCATTAAATATAGCTTATGCCAGACATAGTAGTAACTGAATTCCTCTAATAAAATTGCGCTAATTCTTGTTTTTCTATAATTTATGATCCAAATAATTACTTTTCTAATATAGCATTTTAGTAATGTAATCACTTACAATGGGGAATTAATTTCGCTGCAGAAATAATCAATTACTTTTAAAGTTACTTTCATTAAACTGCACCACTGCGGTTTGTATCCTTAAAACTTGGCTCTATTTTACGCCCAATAGTGCGGTTCGAAAACACGAACGACGCGCTGCAACCCTGGACTTGCGCAAAATATCCGCAAGTAAGGGCAGAATTGACTAAGACTAGAAATTTACTGGGCCGAAACCGTAGATGCCATCTGTAGCCGGATTGCTTCCTGTCGCCTTTCAAGTGTAGACAAGTGTGCATTTGTCGCAAGCATCGCCCAAGCAGCAAAATGTAAGACGCAGACTCTAGTTTTTATTTTGAGAGCAATAAAAAGTGGCAAGTTGTTGTCTGATCTTTGTGATAGCCCATGCATAGAAAATAAGAGGGATGAGGGAATTCTTTATCACATATTAAAGATTCCCCATCCGACACGCCGCAAGCCAGGATAGCATAACTATCCTCTCAGATTAGAAGTGCTCACATTGGAAGCACTCCCTACTGCGGTGGGAAAAAGTAAGCGTAGTTTTTTTTTTCAGCCATAGAACGTGAATAATATCGTATTCATTCGTGCAAGGCCCAAATGTTTTTCAGAATTTTACCTTGATGTAGAACTTACCTCATTCAGGCCTTCCTGTATCATAGAACACCGGTAGAAACAATGTAGCGCTGCTGCGAATTCAGCACAGAATAACGTAACAGCTGGTGACTGGTTACAGGTACTTTATTCCCAATTCCTCACCACTTTATTTCTCATTACTCTCCGATGACCTTGCCTAATGACCTTGCTTCCGGATTGGGAATCTTCCGTGCCCTCTGTGACGTTAGAAATGTTGGTAAACTTGAAGTTCGTTGAGGCTATGTCGGCCAAAAACAAACGCCACGTGTTCAACATCCATATGCGGACTTGTGAAGAGAAGGTCTCTTCACTCGCCATGACCACCTTCGGCCATCCACCCTGAGTAAAAGCGACGACACTCTCTGCTGCAGCATGCTCGCCATGTCTATAGGGATTGGGACGGCGGAAAAGCAGCTAGCACCATCCGGTAGCTCATTAAGAAACTGCGTCTTGAAGGTTTGAGTTATCTTTTCCTCCCCATTTCTCTGTCCTGAAAAGGGGGGGGGGGGTAGCGGTCCTTACACTAGAGCGGCTCTTGTACATGTAAATACGGTATATGATCTGCAGAATCTGTAAGAACTTTGCATGTATAACATGTATTCAGTAGAGGTGTTCCTTGAGCCAGACGAACTTTTTCTTTAATTCCGAAGTTTCTGATGAAGCTGCATGACTTTTTTTCACAGCTGCATTCGTCAACTTCCTGAGAGTTCAGTACGTTTTTCTTTGTACGTCGCAGCTTTTTTTTTTGTAAAGGAAGTAATTGAACATTAATAATGAGTGTGATTTTTTGCGACACCCTTTTTCTCAAAAGAACACTACTTACGGATGCAGTTATCCCCACTGACGATTAACTTCTGCCTCCAGTGCACTACAGTGCGCCTCACAACTTGTTAGATAGGAAATAGAAGGTACCGGTGCAGCGCGACTGCTTGCTCTTGTGCGCTATTCGCGTATGGGCATGAGACAACCAAACATGTATGAGCGTTGACAAGTTATGAAGCGGACTGTAGTATCTGCATGTCATTGAAATAGAATAAAGTTGGCTGCTGAGCACACCAGTGGCACACTTGAAGGTTGTCTTGGGCATCAAATTCGAAGCTGCGTACGCTTCTGAGGCACCTTCGTCTCATAAAGCAGCTGCTGTCTGGTCTTTGATGCTTCAGCGATCTCGTTCTGTCCCTGCAAGCTGCACAGCACCAAAAATAGAAGCGATGACTTCCACCAATCAGTTGTTCAGCGCTTTTGTGTGGATAAGAAACAAGGCGGCCAATCTGATATGCTTGATTCCACTCTGAACGTGCCTGTAGGCTTTTAGCTTGTGCAGTTTGCACCACGCCCTTACCATGATACCGCCAGCGCAGACTTTTCAACGAGCCCCTTCTATTCGACTGTGGTTGTCTGTGAATATAACAGCATTTCCAGACAGAAATCAGATCACGCTAATTTAACCGGCTAGCTTTGATACATTTAACTCCTTGTCAATGACGCAGCATGCACAAGACAACACCACTTGAGAAAGAATTCAAAGAATTCAGTTTAAAGTTGGCATATTTCCGTTACATCACTTAAAAACATGACAGGGCCGGAACTAAAACGTATTGATAATCTCTAAATATTGTTGCGAAGACGAATAGAAAGGCAGTGGCGCGGGACGGAGCGCTCGCGCTAGGCCCTGAGCCATTAAATCATATTTTCATCTGCCGTCATATCGTCCTGTCCCTTGGCTTGCCATCAATATCACAAAACACACTCACCATGCGCTGCGCAGTAAAAATGACTTTATAACGGAAGGGCATGCATGCACGCAACGGCATGATCGTCGTCATAAGTTTCTCATATTGAATGAACGAGGTCTCGTTCAGACACCTTTGGTTCCTTGCCGCGCGGTACAAAAAGTCAGTGCCACCAACGACCGCCTCTGGCTTATTAGACTTTCGGGTGCAAGAAACATGAATATGCTTCATCTACCTGTCAATCAAGAGGACGGAATGGGCTTGGGCATAACCAGGAATGCGAGGGCAAGATAACTGCCTGTCCTTATGGGTAACGGAGTGTATTCCAAGAGAAGGCAAGCGTATACTGTAGCAGGGGGGTGGCAGAAAGTAGGTTGGGTAGATGAGGTTAAGAAGTTTGCAGACATAGGGTCGGCGCAGCTGCCAAATGACAGGGTTAATAGGAGAGACATGGGAGAGAGGCCTTCGAGCTGCAGTGGGCGTAATCAGGCTGATGATGATGACCTGTGACCAGCCCTGACAAGGTTATCTTGCCTATGAAGTAGGAGTCATTAAAACTAAAACCGCTTGATTAATCTTAACACAGAACTGACGTCAAACTTGCATCATTGCAATAAAACGAGCCATTCTCTCTCTTAGAAGTCTACCGGGCTGCATCATAAGCCGATCCCCGCCTGCCACACTAGATTTTCTACCGCGCTAAAATCGGACGTGCTCACCACAATCCACGCCAAGAATATCCCTTCGACTCGACTAAACAAGATTCATCCGATAGCTATATCATCCACAGTAACTCATCAACATTAAAAGAGACCTTTTACAAGACGCAATAGACCTATAGAATGCCTTTCTCTAGAACATTGCCTTGCGTACAAAAAGAATGGTCTTCGAAAGTACGCCTAATAAGCATTTCTATCGCGGTCATGCTGAACATCCACCAAGAAAGGGATAAGTGTTTGTTTCAAGGAGGCTAGCAGTTGAAACCTTGCCTGCATTGCCGCTGTCTGAAGACACGGCTAAAACGAATAAACAGATAACTCCAGGAAAAGCAGGAAAATATGGGGAGGAGGTGCACTGTGAGAAATATTTTACATGTGTGGTTGATTGTCGCCCGGTAGTTTAGTTCGGATACGGCTTCAAGCGGCTTTGCTAGGACGCATGGCATGAAAAACACGCCTACGTACTGCATATGCTTATGCCGGGATAAAAGCCTTGGGTACTGGATTTGACCACTGATTCATATTATGCTCAGCGGAGTAAAGAGACTTCAAAAAGCGATATGAGTATAGCGCAGATATGTTTGGGATATCACACATCCGTGTCCCCGATTTTATGGCTGACAGCGTTACAGAAGATTCTTTTCACCGAAAGGCGTCAGTTGCGTGCGCTTAGGGCTTGAGCCACCGGCTTAAAGAAGGATCAGCGCGCGATTGATCGAGATCCACCCATCGGTCTTCATTCACTTCGCAGCCCTGGTCAACGCTTTCATCTAAGCAAATCATGCAGAGGAAACACAAATTGAAAAAAAAAACGCCTTAGAAGTATCTGTGTAGTGGCTTTATTCGGCTCATTGAGTTTTGGCAGCGTTTAAGAAACGAAATGGCTATTTGAAACTTCGAAAGACAATTCATTTCTTGAGTTACAAATGTCTCCTTGCTGTAAGGTGCGACACTTTGCGACGTTGAAAAAAACATGCGTTTTGCTTACACAACGAGTTGCCGCGGTTTTGCCTAGGCTACATAAGTTTCTATGGTGCCCAAGCATGCCTATGAGAAGATATGAATGATATTTTTTTAGCCTTGAGAAAGAGCAGAGAGTTAGATTTTTATAGAGATATTTTTATAGTATAGCGTCACAAGAAAAGCAACTTGGACAGAAATTTTTTCACGTTAGAGCAACATAAATAGGCTTTAAATAATGGTAAACGAAATGTGTTAGTGGCTACACCCATGTGGATAGCAGAATGAAAAAAAACTGCCCATACATACTCAGAACGTTGAGTGCCATCGCTGCTCAAATACGTTCTTGCCAGTTCCATACAGAACTCCATTTAATCGTTGAAATATTTCGTCTTTGTTCTTCTTCCATGCCTCCCTAACCTTCCCCTTTTTCGAAGATCACCCGAACAACATGAATAACCTAGCCTCCTAATTAGGTGGCCATGTGTGCAGTGCATGCTATGCGTGACAGTGAATACTAATTCCGCGTTTAAAGACGCAGGGGCCTAATGATTTTACCTAGTGTCGAACTGTAGTTCTGGCGTGTTGGATCAAAATACAGAAAAAAGCAATATTTAATAAGAAACACCACACTAAGGCAATGCATGACTAATTTCCTGTGGTCAGCTAGTTTCTGTAAACAGACTAGGTGTCGTCACAGTGAGTACAGGAGCTGTCCCCCCCTGCCCTTAAGTGAGAAAGGCAGGATAGAACAGAGGCAAAAAAACAAAACAAAACATGGTTTCTGTTCTGTTTCTCTCCATTCCTCTGTTTTTGCGAGTTAAACGCAAACCCTTTTTAGAGACACGAAACAAACAGTCTTTCAAAAAAGTATTACTTAGCATTTCCTCCTCCGCTTTTTTATCGATTTTCCTTTTTCGTTCCGCTGCTCAAAATCCGAAATTTACATACTTTACGTGTACTGTGATCTGCATATACCTACTTGCATTTTCGTATTGCGTTTAGGATCGGTGAAAAGCTTTTATCGCTCATTCTCTCCATCTGCGATTCACGGCAGTGAAGAGAGGTACCAACGCAGGCGCTTCACGCGATGCTGGAATCGAAATGCAGTGGTATAGAACATTGATCCGCGAGACGAAAAGAAAATTTTTGGAAGCGGTCAAGTCCTAAACAGACGCTCAGGATCTATGAATAGTTCCCTACAATATTAAGCCGGTTGAAATGTGGTTTTAAAAACTATCGATTGTGATCTTTTGCTACGTGGAAACACGCACGAAGCGCAATGGGACAGGCTTGATGTTCACCATATCGAACACCACCATGAAAAAAATACAAACATAAGTAAGGGCGAGAATAAAAAAAAAACCGTTCACACTTACGTCGTTCCTACTTACCGTTCTGGAGCAAGCAACCAACCGAAATACCCCTAGAAAACACACGCTCAACGGCTGGCAGCGTGTGCTGCCAGTTGAGAGTACTGAACCAAGCACGAGAGTGTTCAGGATCCAAAATTCTTGGAATTCTCAAACTTCGCGTTCTTTGCCAACTGCTTCCTCTGTGCGTTGCTGCTTCGGTTGCAGCGGGCCCGCATTCGCACTTGCGGAGACCTTATGGACGTCCGTTTAAATCCAGCGTTCCTGTCTTTCTTTTGCATCTAGTTTTTCGACGTCAGTTTCTAGTTTTTCGGCGTATTTTTCTCGCGAAAAGGCGAACGAGTGGAGACGCGTCGCGTATTAACTTTCGTGCGCTCATACGAGCCGCTTGCATCCAAAGAACGCATGCTTAGGGAGTTGAGAATTTGCACGGAATTAGGATGGGAAGTTGGGCACTTTAATGAATAAGAATCGCCTTGAAAGTTTAAAAAATAAAACAAAAAGGCGCCCAACAAAATATTGGAGACGACGACACTTTGAAAGAGCTGGTAAAGTGTGAGAAAACTCCTGCAAGGCGAGACGCGCTTTGCTGCATCTTGCAATGTTCTTTGAACCGACAGAATGGGCCTCGAAACACGCTGGTAATAAGAAAATCAAAGGATATGATGAAGCTAAGCCTTGCTGCTCGTCTCAGGGATTCCGTGCGCTTTCAGTAGTGCCTAACAAAGGGCTCCGTTTATTGATATGTACGTATATATCTTACATTTCGTTCCTCAATTTTGTATTGTGTGAGGCTGACTGGCATTTTATTAGACGTACTTTATACGGAATAATTTAAAGACATGCTAATTGTGTTGTTGTGTACAGCTTTCGGGCGCATTGTAATAAGACCTGGACCGAAACTTCACAATAAAAGAAATGTCGAAAACGAAAGCGAACTTGCGCGAGTTGATAGTTTTCAACTCTGTTTTTGTCGATAACATTTTTCTGTCAAAAAAATAAAGACGAAGTCTCAGAATAAAGTTCTGTTTTTTTTTTCCGATGGCTTCCATTAAGTAGATTAGTCGATGAATTGGGTGCGGTTGCGGTGTTACCAAGCTGCATGATTCTGAAGTGTTCTCGTTGTGGGAGCTGTATTCACGCGAAGTCTGTTCAGGAGTAAACTCGATGATTTTTGTTCCCGAGGAGTATGTCAGGAGTAAAATCGATTGATTTTTTGTCCCCGAGGAGTATGTCGACAGATGAATATTATTTGATTCATTTGCTTACTATTGAACGAATGAATCAATCAATCGATGGATCGATCAGTCAATCAATATATTGTTTGATGTATTGATTGCCTAGTTCATAAATAGCTATGCAAGTTAAGAGAACTTTTTGTTGGGCAAGTTGGTAATTGATCATTGTATTTTAAAGGCGCCAAAACCACACACACGAATGAGACAAGAGAACGGGAGTCCCGTTCTTTTTTTTTTTTATTCGAGAAGTGTGCCATGAGGCATAAGTTGAAAAAGGAAAGGGGTGGAAGGAATGCACGGGATTGAAAGTTAAGAGAAGGAGTGAAGAACCGTTGCGCTGAGGTAGTCGCAGAGGTTGTTAATGAAACGGTTGTCCATTGTCTTTTTTTTCTTTATTCGAGAAGTGTGCCATGAGGCATAAGTTGAAAAAGGAAAGGGGGGGAAGGAATGCACGGGATTGAAAGTTAAAAGAAGGAGTGAAGAACCGTTGCGCTGAGGTAGTCGCAGAGGTTGTTAATGAAACGGTTGTCCATTGTCCACTTCACGAAGTCACTTTCGCGGTTCCACCGCAGGCCCACCTCCCTGAGGAGCCGTTTTCTGATAGCAGCCGTCGCTGGGCACGTCCACAACGAGTGCCGCACATCACATATGTCCGGTGCAGCGCTACAGTGAGGGCACCTGTCAGGTAGTGGCAGATCTTTGGCACGCCACCGATGACGGACAGATGGTGTCAGAGCCGCCCCTGCCCGAATCCGGCGCACGGATACCTCCTCCTGCCGAGTAAGACTACGGGGGAGAGGGTGCGAACACGGAGGAATTAGAGCGCGTGTTCGCTGGCACAGAACTTCGGAATCGGAAACGTGGGACAGGAACGGATCTGGGGGAAGAGGGGAAGGTGGCGGATCGTCTAATGTATGAAGATGAGTCATAGCATCCGATTGAATGTTATGTGGATCCTGGGCATGGCCGCGAATCCAGTGTATGCGCACAAGGCATGGATACTTTGCGCAGAGCACATGAATAGATTGTGAAATCTGGAACGTTCTTCGAACAGCCTTAAGCTGTTTAAGGGTGGCGCGGGAATCGGTGTAAATGTGAACTGTATTGAATGTTGGAACGAGCGGAAGGGAAGCAATGGCATTATAAATGGCTTGAAGTTCCAATGCCAGGGGAGTGCACGTATCCGCAGTATACGTCGCGCGAGAGTTGAGATGCGGATGAGATGGACTATACACAGCAGTAACTCCCCTCTCTGCAGAATGAGATGCATCCGTGTATAATATGCACCCTTCAGGCAGATACGCTGCTGATACCGACGGGGAAACAGTGGGGCGATTGTCAGTGAGCTGGCAATAGGACCACGGTGGAAGTGTCTTTAAACGATGAAGTTTGAGAGACTGTTTTCGAGCTCTATTTGCCACCCGTTGGTCGATGATTTCACTGAGTGTATTAAGTTGGGCGAACTCCTGTAGCACAGGTATGGGTGTTAAACGAGGCAGATATGTTATGACGCGCATAGCCTCACGATTGATAGCTTCAAGGGAGTCCCACTGTCTGCGGGTGAGACGTTGAAATTGAGCCTGATATACTATCCGTGGCTGAAGGATAGAGCGCACAAGCTGGCGGGCCGTATGAGCACGTGCGCCGCCAGAGCGCATAGCTATGCGACGAATCAGACCTGGAGTAGCGTGAGCCGATTTACGGGTGGCTGTCAGCCACGGGGTGCCAGTCCCAGATGTATGGAGGAGAAGACCAAGAGTCCCGTTCTCTTCTCTCGTGCGTGTGTGTGTCTGGTTTTCGCGCCTTTAAAGTACAAAGATAAGCAGCAGAATATTTGGGTGATGTTTTCCTGTGTTTACGACATTGTGCTGTTCCTGTCAGAAAAGTACTAAACTAAGTAGCCGAGCGCTACTCTGATTCGCACTAAATACCAGCATAGCAAAATAAAAACTTTGTTTTACGACCCTTAAATATGACACGCCCAATTTTGCCCTCGATTTGCATCGAAGGTGAGATGTACGCTTTTTTTTTTGTCCAAAGTATTGAAAGGCAATACAACAACAATTGTTTCATTGATTTGTCATCGATACTATGTAATTTCATGTTTAAGTGTCTAACATGACCGTATACTATCGTCTGTTGCCTGTGAATTATTGTTTCTTTAATAAAAATCTCCGATGTGTCGTTTTCGTTGCGAGTTTTTAGCGCTTGCTTGCCGTAAGACAATAAAAAAGATATAAATAAGCGCATGATGCAACGGTTGCAGAATACGATACAGAATTCCTGCTTATCTTTCAAGATTTGATGTGCAAGTGTCAACTGAAGAAGGACAGCAGAAAAACAGCAGGAAAGAGCAGCAGTAAAAGGCGACACGCTGGAACCATGAACTTTTGGACTTTGAACAAACCACAAGCTTTTCAACGGTTCTAAATAAACGCTTTCCTACGGAGCTGCGAATAAAACGAGAAAAGGATGGACGGTTGGCGCATTCCCCCTGACAAGCATTTGCCTCCCTAACCCGCACACCAACAGATACAATCGTCTGCATAGGGGGCGTGACGTGTACGAGGGAGGAGGGGGGGGGGGGGGTGCCATATGAAATAGCGTCTTCAGCTCTTAAGCGAGATGAGCATTTCTTCAGCCATGCATTCTAATGCAAAAAAAGTTGGCATGTCTTTAGATTTCAACCTCAAACCCCTATCCCGCTACCAACGCAGAGAAAAAAAAATACCCACCTCCTCTGCCCTCTCCTTTAAAGCGAGGAGCTGGATGCGGAACCGGTTACAAGTCTTAAGAGATTTAAGGCAGACTGCCATGCATCAAACATTATCGAAAAAGAACAGTAGTTGAAACACCCTCTAGTGGGCTTAACATCTTCGCTTTTAGGGTACGTAGTGTTTGCGCAACCACGGCGACAACTTTGGCGCACAGCTTGAGCAAGCCTTGGCCCTTTTTCTTGGCGATTGGCAAGCGCTAAAAAAGCACGCAAAGCTCAGACCAATATAGAAGCACGCATGAGATTTGACTAGATGAAAAGTAGACCTTTCCTTAATATTTTTTTCCAACATACACGAGAGCAGTCGCCTCCTGAAGAAGTGTGTTCAAAGAAAGCATTAAATTCTCACAAAGGGTGAAAAGCGTGACTTTACAATACACCAAAAGGAAAACGCATTCAGGGGTTCTATTTAACAGGGCGGATGGCACAGCGCGTCTGTGTTTGGTACTATGGTTTGCCAACATCTCTTGCGGCAAGGACTGAAGTGAGGAGGACGATCACCTTTAAGCGAATGAAAGAACGCCAACCGAAAGTGCAAAGGTTCTCCTCAACGACGCCGGCCTCAACAGTGAAGAAAAGTCAAATGTGTTGCAACTAGCGTTATTTTTTAGAGCGTAGAGCGGGGGCATGGTTCGCATCAGAACTCTAACTACATGGCACCATACCGCCTTTCAGAAAGCCATGACGGCAACTGCAGCGAGAAGGAGCGATCGGTGGCCTCTTAGCATCGCTACTGTGTTAAAGTTTGGTTTCTCGCTTAATTTAACCTAAATGCTGTCGATGTCTTCATAACATCATAAGGGAAGACATCGCTAAAGAAGCCGTGCATTGAAGTGTCTTGAATATATTTCATGTAAGCTAATGCGAAGATGAGAAATTGTACGTAAGCCAGTGGTAGTACAAGCGCCGAGAAAAGCTAACGGCGGGACAAAAAGAGAATGTGCTTACTTTTGTGTCGGTATCTGGAATGCAACACGTGCGCTGACCGGTGTTTGATAAAGATATGATAATGCGGTCGCCTCGGTTCTGCGCATGCTCGAGTGCAGCTGCCACCGAATAAATACTCGTCAGGGGCTGTACTGGGGGGAGTTGTTTTTTTTGCTGCCTGGATGCAGTACTCGTAATAAAGCTGTATTCATCAAGCCAACGTCTTCTGTGTGGATGCAACACTTACCTATGAGAAAAAAGTGCAAATGCTGCCTTATTATAAATATATTACAGACTGCCGCGGATAGTTATAAGTTGTGCGCAACTCATATATATTGATTTCACAAATATAGTCAAGTGGGGCAACTTTTTGTATGAATAAACCACAAAATGAATAGCGACATGCCGTTGTCTTATTCTTGTTGGGGATGCGATTTGGGGAGGCTCTGTAGCCTTTTCAAATACTTTCATTTTCGGTATAGTTCAAAGCAATGCCCGACTCAATGTAATTATTGTAATGAAACTGTTCTTCTTCTTTTGGGTTTATAATACACTCGTCGACAGGTGTGTGCCATTCGTGAGGTTCCTGGTCAGTGTGAAGAAGTTCTTAAAATGAAGCAGCAGCAAAAATTTCAAATAAAGAAAGCCGGCTGAGGAGATCATGCAAACAGCCCGCAGAAGTCCGCATCGTGCTCAGATATATTTTCCGTCCACTCAATCCTATTATTTGACAAGACAAGGTAACTATTTTTTAATCGCGAATAAACAATAATAATGCCAGGTAAATTGTTTTGCAGACTGCAGAAAAATTGTGACCGATTACAGGCGAAGAGCAATTGAGGACAAAACTCCTCCGGCCACCCAAGCACAAGAAAAAATCTAAATTTGCTGCCAGTCTAGATAACATTGAAAATTTCAAATCGGTTTTTGGGGAAAGGAAATGGCGCAGTATCTGTCTCACATATCGGCGGATACCTGAACAGCGCCGTAAGTGAAGGGATAAAGGAGAGAGCGAGAGAAGAAAGGAAGAAAGAGGTGCCGTAGTGGAGGGCTCCAAAATAGTTTCAACCACCTGGGGATCTTTAACGCGCACTGACATCAGACAGCATATGGGCGCCTTTGCAATTCGCCTCCACTGAAACGCGGCCGCCGCGGTCGGGTTCTGACCCGGGTACCCCAGATCAGTATAGCCGAGCGCGTTAACCACTGAGCCACCACGGCCGGGCAACAATCTGGATGCGCAAGTTGCAAATTACAACCTCCCTGAACGTTCTAATTCCAGCTGCCGCTGTGCATCTGTGGTTATGATGCTCGGCTGCCCACCTGAAAGACGCAGGTTTGATCAAGGATGCGCCAGTTGCAAATTATAACCTCTGTGACTGTTCTGATTTCAGCCGCCGCTGTGGCTCTGTGGTTATGATGCTCGTCTGCTCATCTGAAAGACACAGGTTTCACCAAGGCCGCGGTAGTCGCATTACGATGGTGTCTGACTCCTGGAGACTCGTGTATTGCACGCTGTCAGTGCACGTTAAAAGACGCCAGGTGATCTAAAGTATCCGGAGCCGTCCACTGCGGCGTCCCTCATAGCATGAGTCACTTAGGGACGTTAAACCCCGCTAACCAAACCAAGCCAAAGTACTTCTAATTCCAACTATAGAAGTACTCCGCATGCTTTAAAATTAGTCTTGTTATAGCTCTTGCGGTCTCAAGTAATTTTCTTCCAACTTCGCTTTTATTTCTAGATTAGATTTTGCGCGGCGAACTATATGATAAAAATCAGCCATCAGGACAGAATGCGCTGCTGCCTTGTCATCTTTTGGCTTCATGACGTCGAGCACCCTAGAGGGGAAAAAAAGAGAGGAGGAGGCCGAACACACAAATGCCCGTTTAAGGTAACGGCTGTGCCCTTATGGGATGCGGTGAGATGGCGTTTGCCGACGCCGACAACAAATTGACCTCCCAGCGTTCCATTTCCAGTCCTGCTATACAGAGGCCTGGGCCTCGCTGTCTCCATCATGGGCACTCGTCACTCTAAACGAAATCCTCCTCAAAGCACGAAGGTCGTCTTATTGCGTGAAGTGCTCTTCGCCTTCCGTTTCTTTCCTTGTTCCTGCAACAAGAAGATAACATAACGGAAACGCAGAGTGTTTTCGGTCGGATTCCTCCTCTTTATATCCATGCTCATCCAGACATTTATGAGCGCGCTGTTTTGTGGTGTTTCTCGTCCCGTGTTTCTACGCTGTTTTTCCTTCTTAAGTATGATGTACCAACTTTGCTCGAGTTTCCGCATTAACATGGTTAAGGGTTGTTGTCATTCGTAACGACGTCATAAGGACGTCGCTGATGACACTCTTCAGAGTAGCTTATGACCGTCACTTTGCTTTATTATGCTGGAAAAGATGGAAAGCCTTTAGCTCTATCCCCTGTTCTTGGCCTTTGTACTATATTTTTACTTTTGGATCCAAAAAGAATGCTGAAAGTTAGTAGCGTCTGCTTTTACGAGAACTCAGAAATACTTTTTATTAAGATTTGTTGAGGATTTCAACAATCAAAGATTTATTCAAGTCGCAGTGGAGTAATTTCTGCAAAACATTGAATGTGACAACAAAATTTTGGCTTCTATTTCTTCCTGGCACAAATAATGCAGCTCCAAGGAACCGTGGCTGGTTACAAGAGCGATGATGATGATTATGGATTTTTATGGCGCAAGGGCATCTAAGGCCAAAGAGCGCCATGACACAAGGTATTTTTATTTTTCTCAAGGTGGGGTTAAAGACCCATTTTCTAAGCATTTCACCCTAAATAAGCCGAGCACCAGACCAGGGGAAAGCTTCTACCTATTATATCACCGGTGGGAACCCGGCGGCACTAGGGATCGAACCCCGCACCTCCCGCATGCGAGGCGGATGCTCAACCACTTGGCCACCGCTGCAGTATCGGTTAAAAGAGCGACAACTGCGAGTACTAATGTGCAACGAGTAAGGTTGTGACTGGGCGGTGTACAGAGCTTTAAAATGGTTTAATGAGAAACAACACTGCTTAGAAATCTAGATACCAGGGTTTATGAATGATTTTCATTTTGATGCATAATGAGAAAGTATGGGCTTGCGTATGAGCGTGGGTATGAGCTATATCACGGCGCTGCGCAAAATGGAAGTAGCGTTGGATAATATTGATGTAAGCTTCCTCTGCATCTTCAGGGCAGCAGTCACTCGGATTGTGTGTATATCTCTCTTCTGTCAATTTCCGAGAGAAACGATTGGATTATAATTGCGAATAAACTCAAAGAAAGTTGTTTCACTGAAGCATTATGGCAGAGGTGCAGACAGCTACCGTGCCTTTTCGGTATCAATAATGAGTTATCGTTATTATTATTATTAGCCTAGGTAAGACAGCAAGTCAGGCTACGCAGATTTATTTCATTACCTATCTGTGGTGGCGTGGGAAATGCCAAGACGCTATTCCTCTTCAACCGTGATGTACTAACTGTCTCCGTCGTCTAAACGAAAGCAATTGGAGGTTGAAATTTCTCCAGCTTTTGTGGCGCATTAAATTAAAGGAGCCGAAACGTGCGCTGCCGACGCCAGAAAAAGAGAAAGATGCGAAAAGATGATTTACACTAAAACAGAAGCGTGTCGTTCTTAGCTGCAAATAGCGACTATTTCCCGTGGAACGGTACGCATGAAGAAAGCACTGCAAGCAGAGCAACGATTAGTTGTTATTAATCACTAGGTTCTTTAAAGGTGCTCACGAAGAAACATCTTTCTTCATCCTAAGAAAAATACAAGCAAGCTTTATATGCGGTCGAAAGTATGCTATGGATAGTTTTTTTAATAACGGCGCTTTTTCTTCAGGACGGTGAGTTGAATGTCCGCGAAACATGCATGTGTAAGTGGAAAGCTTTTTATTGTATTTGTAAAAGACAAGGTTATAGAATGAGAATAATTGGTGTATTCCTGTGATTCGAGTAACATTCGGCCGGTCCTATAAGGAATACTGAATAGTATATATAAGCCCTTTCTTTATGGCTAGTAGCATTTTGGGATTTTTTTGTGTGTGTGCAACGACGTGGACTTCAGTAACCAACAGTAGAGTTTCCGCGGCCGGAGTTGTGTTCCAAAAGCCGAACTCTCAACCGATTCCTTGCGACGTATCACCTACAACGCACACTGTCAAGTTACTGATTTGAAAGTAGCCGTGCTATCGGCTTAAGAAAACACTTGTGAGTGGACGAGCTGTGTGTTCTCGCAAGTGTGACGATTCATGCTATTTCATGACCATGGCCATGAACAATTCAGTGAACTTTGAAAAATTCCTTTCAGTACAAACGAATTGTAAAGTCTTCTAAGAATCGCATATGCAGCCTGTTTGTTCTCTAAAACTAAACAAGATCACCTGCCCGGGCAAAAAAAACTTTTATATGCGCTAGAGTGAACCACATATCGATTTCACTCAGAATACGCGACAGCTTGAAAGCTGGGGCACGCTGCATCTTATTGATCGTCGCACAAAAACAGCAAATGCATCCAGGTGAAGAACTGAAGCTATCCTTACACGACGGTAGCAGTGGGACTCGCGGTGCAGGTTATTTTCACCCGGTGAAAATAAATTTAGAATTTTTTGTATGCCTTTATTAACGCAAGTGTGATACATCGGCCACATCCGGTAAGGCGAGCTCTGCTGTGATCGTTCCTTAGCTGAATGCTTCCATTCAAGATCTCCAAACGACAATATTATTTCAGAAATCATTGTTATTGTCGTTTCGGTTCTTTTTATATTCCGCTAACCGAGGTACAGTACGCGAGTCTTCGCATTAGTTCAGAAATCGTTGTTATTAGCGTTCCTTTCTGATTTATACGCCGCAAACACACGTACAGTATGCGGGTGTTCGCAACAGTCGGGTACCCTATCTTCCATCCGCAACTAGGGCACATAATATTTCAGGGAAGGCCACTACTAATTTTCAAAGACTTTTCTTTTCCTGGTGAGGCGTCACCTGTTGCGACTAAACAGTACCAGGATTGGCGGACGTGAAAAAACAGGCGAATCGTATGAACTGGTATAGTGAATAAGTTATAATAAACTTTTTAACTATTACCAATAGACGCCCGATTTAAATTGGATATTTGTAGTCGGCCATTAGAGATAGCCATGTGGGTTCTTAAAATTTCGAAAACGCAGTTAGCCTCCCCGCTGTGGCTCAACAAATTTGGCAGAATTCTCGCGCTATTCGAAAACCACACGCCAGCGGAAAGTCCAATGCGGCGTACAAAAATTAGGCCACTTGGTAGCGAATGAAGCACGTGACTATCTCTGGCCTGCCTGCTCTGCAGAAGAGAAGTGTCCAGGACAGGGGTGTTACGACGGCTTGTTTGGGGCACTGAATATTGAGTCGTACGTGCACCACAGAGTGACGTGAGTTGATGGACGTTGCTTTGCCCTCGCCGCTGGCGCTCGGTTTTCGAACGGTGCGAGAATTAGGCGAAATATGCAGCTGCATCTCCCCCTAGAGCTATCTTTATCTGTGTGTATTTATCATTAGTTTTCATCTATTAATTCCACTTTTAAAATTCTGTTGGCTTTTGTTCCTATTACCCATTTTTCTAGCAGAAAATTCTTCGCAACCCACTAGAATGGGAGCAGCGTCGTATTCAAGCCAGGCTTTCGTTTTAACTACTGCAGGCTTGTTATTCTCTGGCAGTTGCAAGTGGCACTTGCTGTTATATTTTAAGATCAGTTTTCTTTCAGGAGATGAAAAATTGAAAGCAGCATCATTTCCACTTGGCCTTATATCCCACCATTCGTTCGATTCTCCTGTGGTTGGTTCTGCTTCATTTGACTCGAGAACGCTGACGTCCCCTTCAAGCGAAGGGTAGCGCTTTTTTGCGCTTCATTCACGATAGAGAAGGCATTTCTTCAGCTAGAAATAGCCCTAGTATCTAACTTTTTTCCCGCTCCGCGTTTTTGGTTCAGACCTCATCGTACTTGCGGGAGGACACGCTTGAACGCCCGAGTTGAAACCCGCGCCATGTCATCATAACTCCTAGTTAGCGATGCGTGGCGAACTCTAAGTGGTTGAATGTGGCCGCTCATCATGGAACATTTATCACGCATGTTTGAAAAGAAAAGGCTGGGTAATAAATAGCAGCCCTTCGGGAGCGGAAAACATTTGGTCACCGTCGATTACGCCAACCTTAACCTTTCCTGAGTCTCCTGGCTATAGGGTAGAGAGGCAGAAGTTGTCCGTTAAGAGGCCCCGCTGACCAAAAGAATGATGGCTATGGGCGATATCTGAAATCTTCGTGCAAGTCATTTTAGTGGATGGAGCGGAGTAGTAGTGGGAAAGAGAGAGTGTGAGAGAAAGAATGAAATAAGTCGAGTTGAGAGCTGACGGAGCAGAAGTATTCCACACAATGACCCTTGGTAGACGACTTGCAATCTCCTTCCTTCGAGCAAACTCGTATTTCTGCTTAATGTTTATTCGCTTTTTCAGTACTTGGAACGACGCCGTGTTTAAACACATTTGTTCGAAGAATTTGAGTTGCGGCTTATCACCGGCAAAATTTTCGGTAAACTCGTGAGTGGGGCATGCGATACAAAGGTCATATACATCATGAGCGACGACGATCGGAGAGGATCTCGCCTCCGAGTACACCAATAGTTAATAATACCAATGTTTCCCTTTATAACTTTGCCTCAACGTGTTTGTCCACGTTGTGCATTGGTAGTGCTTGCCACGGAAGCAATGCTTGCCAAATAACTGGCTGTAAAAGCAGAACTACGGCAGAACACTAATCCTTTGTAAAAAAAATTTCGCCTTTGATAAGTTAGTTGGAAACGAATCAGCTGTGAATAAAAGAGCTCTGAACTACACTTGTTCCACGGAGGAGAGTGCTCATCAGTGGAGCTATGCCCAGCGGTGTTAATGGTTCGGTGGGCTTCAATTTAGTCTGCACTAGTTCATCGTTTAGCCTGATCACGGAGTTTTTCTCCATCTTCGTTTTTCCGATGCAGCGCATAAGCCAACCTATTATGTGTAGGTAAGTAAAATTGGCAGTAGCTTAGCTTGGCTGACCTTGGAATTCAGGGAGCAGCACTCACGCTTGCTAAGCATCTGATGCTCGTCCATGGCAGCTCCGCTACAGGCTCGCGACAGCGGTTCTGTATATACCCACACGACCACGTGTCTATTACGTGGTATCACATTGTCTTGAGACACCCCCATCGAATGTCATCACGTGGCTTCATATCATTCCATCGGATGTTCTTAAGGTCAAAGATCAAAGGTCAACCCAAAGGTCACCCAATGTCAAAGGTCAAATAAAGGTCATGGGTCGAGGTCAGGGGTGAAAGGTACGACACCATAACTGTACCACATATGATACTACACACCTAATGTTGTTGGAATGAAGGTCGTTCAAGGTTATTCTCCATACTCTGCGACGACTGCTTTACCTAGCGTAGAAGCTCTTCGCTTCAATATTCAACGAATCCTAACGACGGGAGAACGCTGCGTTCGAACCACAGCTGATTCAGGCTTGTGGCCAATCTGATGTCTTGCTCGGAGAAGAATATTAACACGTAGGAGGGGCCCCAAAAACGTTTGAAAATCCTGTAGTTTTTGTTTCGTGCATGTCGCTCACTATCAGCTAAGAACACTTTTGTACGCAGGAAAAGTTAATCCGATGTGTTTAGTTTGACAAAGAGATTGGAATTACGGAGACAAGGTTATTGGTGTTCCATTAAACCAACTTAAAGCACACAATAACACGTAGCAAAGAAGCAGATATAAGCATGCCTTTTTATTTATTTTTGGGTAGGTATCTCTTCTCAGAGCAGAGTAAAGGCTACTTCGAGTGTAGTTAAAGCACAAAAGAGCGAAGAAAGGCCAGACCGCATGTTGCGATTAAGGCTTATTGTAATTGTCTTCAGAACAGCAGCAGTGTAAGAAGAAGAATATTTTTTTTTGTGAGCTTTAAGCAAGGTCTTTCAAAAGGCAAGGAGCCACGACTGAATGGGACATTTAATGGTCCTGAAGGAGGGCAGATTGCTGCTGGCTGGCACAGCAAGTTCTATAGCGGTAATGAGGTAACAAAACAAGCGTAAACGAAAGGTAACCCTAGAAACTGCAGTGTGGTGTCGATGTATTCCTTCTATCTCTTTTTTATATTTTGTTCTGTATATCTACGCAAAACAAATGATCGGGAACAAAACGGTAGCGGGAGAAAATTTCAATCAATTCCGCCAAGCAAACAATCCCAAAAAGGGGTACCATAATTAGTGCAAATCAAGCTTGGTAATAAAGTGAACTATGGTGTCATTAATACAGTTTCCGAAAGAAAGTATAGTGCCTTGAAAATTTCAGGGCAGGGCTGTAAACGGTTGCTATGCTGATGCATGCTGTGACTATTGAAATGTTAGGCCGACGCAGTAGCCTATGATCAGCAGGGCTGTAACTTTACCAGCAGACGTGTAATAAATAAATCTTAAGCCACCAGAACGTAGGGGATCCCTTAGTCGGTTCGGGTACACGAAAAGGAAAAAACTCCTGCTATGGAAACTGTGGGAAAAAAAGGGCGCGTAGTGCTTTATATTGAAAACATTTATCTCGCCGAACTTGTACAGACGGCACAAAAATCAAGTCAATATAAACAAAGGAGTGCATTTTGTTATCAAGGCATCTGTCGTACTAATAAGGCGTCATAAACTGAAAACACTCCAAAAAATTAAACAGCGTCCACTTCATAAATTGACCCAGAAGAGATATCTTAATAGAAATCATGGTTTTATTACTAACTGAGGATATCACTGGCGGTGCAAGAACTTCGGTTTTCGCATTAGTCTGACGTCAACTGGTTGTTGAAGGCACTTCCGAATGTCAAAAGCTCGTATTAGTGTCATTAAAGTGACCACAAGCGTCGCCGTACTTGAAACTTGAACATCACGCGGTACTTCATTTCGCTGAAAGGCCACGCCTGGCGGCGCATATAGAAGCCGCTTTCAATACCGAAATCGAAATTTGAGCCGTTCAGGAAAACAATCGGAGGCGTTGAGTTCGGGGAAATCCGCCAGCATGAAGGCATTTCTTCACACCCAAGCATTACTGTTTCATCGTGCTGGAGTTAGAAACACGCGGAGTGGATTAGCGAGCAAATGGGGCTCAGATAGCGATAAGAATCATTCATCCTCAGCAATAAATTTTGTTCACCCTTTGTTCCCAGTCTTTGTACCTTGGATACTGGCATCTGCTTCTTCTGAGATTTAAAATCTTTAATCAACTTTCTCAGAAATCAGTTCAATCAAGAACGCTATATTGAAGTGCTGTAGTGATGTGTGGCTTTACTTGCTTAGACTTCTTTCAACACGCCGGAACGTGCCGCTCCAATATCACAGTTTGCATCCAGGTGCCCAACCGAGCCTACCAGTATGCACCTGAACCGCGTCTACCAATTTCTGATTTCGCGGCAGCAACTAGTCTGCCCCCGCGAAATGCTCACGAGATGTGGGTTGTTCAAGCATGTCTCTCAACTTTCAAGTCCGCATCGCCAACAATTGTTTTCATGGACGGGATTGCCTGGCGCCTCACTGGTCACTGAAAATTCAGTAGTCGCTTCGTTCCCAAACTTTCGCTGTGTACTCGAATTCATCCCAAATCTTAAGCCGGCTCGTGGCGAACAGTTTGTTGACCTTCAGGGCAGTGTATTTTCGTCGTCCGAGAATCGGATTAATGTCTCGCACTGGCGAATTGCTTCGACCTAAATCGGAGCGTCCTGAGGGAGCGTCCGCAAGAGTTCTGCTAACTTGAGTGGCGAGTTGCGCAAACACTTCATCAACCTTGCGCCGATCGATTGCCTAAGACGATGAGAAGGTACGGAGAAGATTCGCACAATAAAGCTTCGGAGTTGATGCATTCAGTTTGAAGACACTGGCATCTTCGTGTATTTTTTTTACTTTTTGCTCTTATTTACGCGAACGAAAACAACCATAATATTTCAGTGCAGTGTTATAGTTAAATGAGCTGCATGTTGGCGGAGGAACAAATTCTGTATATTCTGCACTGACATTTCACAGCTTATGTTTTTATATCAACGGAGAGTGGCAATGTTGCCACACGTGTTACGTTACGACAGTTGACCTTGCATTGAGTCCTTTCGTGTGAACCACGTTGTGACTTTCTTTGTCATAAGCAAAAAAAAAAAACCTGAATATATTTGTGAGGCGGGCGCTTCGTTCTCGCCTATAAGATCAAAGTGGCACAATTTCAGTACAAGTTCGCTGTTTAAAATCGAATGCCCAGGTTGTCAGCGCATATATATATATATATATATATACATATATATATATATATATATATATATATATATATATATATATATATATATATATATATATATATATATATATATATATATATATATATATATATATATATATATATATGTATATATATATATATATATATATATATATAATCAGTGTCTGCAAGTTTCTCTCAGTTCATTTTCTAACGCTCAGGTAAACAGAAATTGAAGGGGACACTCGAGCTTCACCTTGAGGATATGGCGCGATAGACGCGATATATATATATATATATATATATATATATATATATATATATATATATATATATATATGTGTGTGTGTGTGTGTGTGTGTGTGTGTGTGTGTGTGTGTGTGTGTGTGTGTGTGTGTGTGTGTGTGTGTGTGTGTGTGTGTGTGTGTGTGTGTGTGTGTGTGTGTGTGTGTGTGTGTGTGTGTGTGTGTGTGTGTGTGTGTGTGTGTGTGTGTGTGTGTGTGTGTGTGTGTGTGTGTGTGTGTGTGTGTGTGAAATAGTTATTTATCGCGACCATACTCTCATATTCGATTCAAAGTAATTTTACAATGGTCTTTCGGGGTTTTAGCAAGAACGCTGAAAGATTTTTTTATCCGAGACTTCAGTACGACTCCTTTGTCTTTGTTTATTAATAAATCGCATCATCGTAATGTTTACTTCTGTTATCGCGTGATTATTTGTGCATGCGCTCTTGTAAAAATCCCCCATCTGACAGTAAAACGACAGTAAAAGAGACCAAAAGCTTTACGCGATAGTCCCGATGCCCGAAACTGCCCAACTAAAGCATTAGAGTCCCTGTACTGGCTCAATGAATTATATAAAGAGGAGTTATTCGATTGCATGGATTGGAACTTCCAAAGATCAGCATAACCTTGGAGTCCGTCTTACTCAGATGTCCTGCCCGAGGTTCGGTTTAAAATCCCCTGAAAACCGGCACCATTTGCGGATCGTATATGCTTCGGCGATTTCTGTGATGAAGGACTCTGCTTCGGTATTGCTGGTGCAAATGGCGCGGCCAAAGTGTGTTGAAATGAGAATCACATGAAGTCTTGTCAGTGTTTGTCAGCGTGTGAAATTACATTCGGCTTAACGGAACCCAAAACTCAATATAAAACATTTCATTCCAGAAAACGCCCGCATGACATAACTGAATCCCCCTCGCTGGGTTCTCTGAGGACGTCATGTGATACCCACCGAAATTCAATTTGATGCGGCGTCTTAGACTAGCGACGATGTATGTTCTGGAGAAATGCTGCCCAGTACTTTACCCGGGCATTTACAGCCGTGCGACACAAACCTTGCCACAGAGCCGTGTTGAGGGGGTGCCACGTGACCTCAGTCGTGGACATAGCGAAGTAGACTCAGCAAGCAGGATGGAGCCATCACGTCTGCAATTACTAAGCCTGGACATGCAATTAGTTTTTCTTCATAGAAAAGAACACCTGAAGCACTGCACATGTGCTCTAGTCCCGTACGCGGTAGCCGTTCTCCACGATCTTTTAGAGTCTAGATGACTCCACAAATTACTCTAAACTAGCTTCGCTCTCGGGAGTTATCTGCCTGCCCTTGGTGTCCATCGTACTTGTGTCGCGACGTAGAAAGGGGCAATTCTCTACAATAGGATCAATCACGATCCGGTACCTGGCCTCTACGTATCTCTAGATGGACAGCGAAACATGCCCGATGGCGTAGGCACGGAGACCCCAACGTCGGTCTCTTTTGAAGATCATCAAATCGGTGGAACTCTTTGCACAAAAGTATTTCATTACATTTATGCGTTGAAGAAACCTTCAACATGTGCAAAAAAATTGAAATCTCCAACGTGTGAAAAATAAATAGAGATGACGTCATCACCCTTTCATGACCTGTGTACTTATAACGTTGCGAATAATCAGCCCTTATGTGAAGGAAGAGCGCCTTCGCTGAAGTGATTTGAATGGTACAAGGTGTGCATCTAAGTGCATTACAGTACTATAGACTAACATAGTGGAAAGCAGAGACCCTGGCTATTTACATTGTCGCAGATGAGAACAAATAACAAGCAAATGTGACCGACTAGCGAATGCAGCAATATTTACTGAAAATTGTTAACGCATGACACAGGAGCTAAAACTTTTTGCTTCATGTACGCATGTGTCTCATGCTGACATCTTGCGTTGTGAGTCTGTCGAAAAACGAACGGCACAAGTTTAGTATATGCAGGTTTGTAAATTAGTGAGTAGGGAGCTGCAAGCCTCTCCTAACCGTGCCCCAAAGCGAAACATTTTCAGTGTCTGCAAGTTTCTCTCAGTTCATTTTATAACACTCAGGTAAATAGAAATTGGAAGGGAGATATGAGCTTCACCTTAAGGATATGGCGCGAGAGAGGCGATATATATATATATATATATATATATATATATATATATATATATATATATATATATATATATATATATATATATATATATATATATATAAATACCCACGTACATACATAAATACATATATACATATATACCCACGAGAGCAGCAGATTGGACAGCCGTCGCCGTAGCTAAGTTGGTAAGAGCACCGGACGCGATATTCGGAGGTCGTGGGTTCGGATCCCACCGGCGGCATGGTTGTTTTTTCTGCTGCTTTATAACTAATTTTCCTTAAGCGATTTATTAATCTAAGTAATATTATCCCACTGATAAGCACAACACATTTAAAAAAAAATAACGTTCCCCTATGCTCCTTGGTTTCGGTGACTGTTGGCTCCCTTCATAAGTTTGTCAGACGGGCCCCTCATTTACTCTACCTTGTCTGCTAATAGCTTAACGAGGGTCTCGGTTCTGGCAGTCTTGATGCCACAGGTTGCTTAAGAGGGCTCTCGCACAGTTTCCGCCCTCGCCGATAGATGACGTTCCACGTCACGCTCGCGGGATTACATGACGTGCTACGTCCGCCACTATGGACGAGGGTGGCGCTGGTGAACACTCTCAAGGTTCGCGTACACCAAATAAACATAAATACCCACGAGAGCAGCAGATTGGACAGCCGTCGGCATAGCTCAGTTGGTAAGAACACCGGACGCGATATGCGGAGGTCGTTGCTTCGGATCCCACCGGCGGCATGGTTGTTTTTTCTGCTGCTTTGTAAGTAATTTTCTTTAATCGATTTATTAACCTAAGTAATATTATCCCACTGATAAGTACAACACATTTAAAAAAAATAACGTTCCCCTATGCTCCTTGGTTTCCGTGACTGTTGGCTCCCTTCATAAGTTTGTCAGACGGGCCCCTCATTTACTCTACCTTGTCTGCTAATAGCTTAACGAGGGTCTCGGTTCTGGCAGTCTTGATGCCACAGGTTGCTCAAGAGGGCTCTCGCACAGTTTCCGCCCTCGCCGATAGATGACGTTCCACGTCACGCTCGCGGGATTACATGACGTGCTACGTCCGCCACTATGGACGAGGGTGGCGCTGGTGAACACTCTCAAGGTTCGCGTACACCAAATAAACATAAATACCCACGAGAGCAGCAGATTGGACAGCCGTCGCCGTAGCTCAGTTGGTAAGAGCACCGGACACGATATTCGGAGGTCGTGGGCTCGGATCCCACCGGCGGCAAGGTTGTTTTTTCTGCTGCTTTATAAGTCATTTTCTTATAAGCGATTTATTAATCTTGGTAATATTATCTCACTGATAAGCACAACACATTAAAAATAAATAACGTTCCCCTATGCACCTTGGTTTCGGTGACTGTTGGCTCCCTTCGGAAGTTTGTCAAACGGGCCCCTCATTTACTCTACCTTGCCTGCTATATATATATATATATATATATATAGTCATTTGTCGCTGACAGTACCCACACCACTCCTTGTGCAGTGGTTAAGGGATGCGCCACTGCCCTGCGATGGTAGGTGCTGCCACCGGTGGGGACTGTGCGACCCAAATTGCTCTTCCGTAGCAAACTTTCGAGACAAACAATTTTCTGCGCGAGGAGCCTTTAACGCTATCGCGTTAAAACGTAGATGCTGATTTGAAGGGCCTCAGTCAAAGTTCCCTTCAAACAAGTATTCGATGCTTACGCATATGCAGAATATATGGGAAAGCACATAGGTAACTGAAAAAAATGCAAAATTGCAAAAAAAGTTCACTTTGCGCTAAGAACAGCAGCTATAAAAGACAATAGGTTTGGTAAGGGATACATATGATGAGTGAAAAGAGTTGGGCGAGTTGGTACATGTTCATTATTCACAACAGCGCAGGAAACGCGGACAAAAGGGAAGAATAGACAAAACAAGCTGTACCACCTCGCCCAACTTTTTTCACTTATTAATGTCTATTCTAGTACAGCGGGCTTTTTCCTTTTCTTTAATTTCAAGGATCCGGCTTATATCGTGGCTCTTCTGGCGCTGTGTGTGCGCAAAGCAAGGACACACTCCTGGCATGTGCGGTACACAGCGTTTGTTTTGTCTATTCTCCCATTTTGTCCGTGTTTCCTGCGTTGTTATGAATGACACACTTATGATACCGAACTGTGCAGTGAAGCATTGCCAGCTAATTAATACATATTTTTCTTGCTTGGAACCGTCGCCACTGATCGCTGAAGTTTGCGATTAAGAAACCTCCACTAGGCTGAATCGTTAATATCGGCTAAACGCTTTTTTTTTTCAGATGACGCATTCTTTAATAAACCAGACATTTAAGATCTTTCGTTAATTGGTGCAATAATTTAGGCACTACTGGAGGAAGCCGGGACGTTTCTTTTCCTGAGAACGTTAGAAATTCCAAAGGCCCTACTCAGAGCATTACTGCGCCTCTTCTGTACGAAGGGCTAGGTCTTGCATTTATATTTCTCAATACTACGCCGTAAACCTAATAAATCGACTGCCTGGACGACAAGTAAGCATTTAGTGACACGACTCAGTAAGCTGAGCACGCGTTCGAATGATGCGTCTAAAGTACTCAGTGGATGGACGAAAAAACTTTTCACTTGAACTTTGTAGACGCGTGCATTCATAAAACTGGGACTTGGAACAGAAATTTCACGTGGTGTCATGATTTATTATTTCCCAAAACACATTTTACCTTCTGGAATCATGCCTGTTCTAGCCTCTCTTGCGGTAATTTTCGGACCCAATGCCAATACAGGTGAGGTGACTAAATATGACTGCTCCGTCAACCTTTTTGAAGTTTACACAGCGGACTTAACGAAGAGGTTTAAATTTTTTCAGCTCATCGTGTCTGTAATGTACTTAGACACAGATGGTCGAGCTCTTAGAACTCACGAGTGATTATAAATTTGGTGCGTCGATGATTAGAATCTCAAAGCGATTTATGCAACATCACGGGAGATAAACTGGTGTGTGTGTGTGTGTGTGTGTGTGTGTGTGTGTGTGTGTGTGTGTGTGTGTGTGTGTGTGTGTGTGTGTGTGTGTGTGTGTGTGTGTGTGTGTGTGTGTGTGTGTGTGTGTGTGTGTGTGTGTGCGTGCGTGTGCGTGTGCGTGTGTGCGTGTGCGTGTGCGTGTGCGTGTGCGTGTGTGTGTGTGTGTGTGTGTGTGTGTGTGTGTGTGTGTGTGTGTGTGTGTGTGTGTGTGTGTGTGTTTAGCGCTTCTGGACAAATTTACGCCTTGACACTTGTATGTATGCCTTGCAAGATGACGCAAATTAATGCTGAAGGAAAAGCATCGAGAAATATGAAAACGGAGCAAAAAGACAGGTTATAATAAACATAGAACAAGCCAATGAAGCTGATATAATTTTATTTGAAAACCCACGTTCTGGTTTTAAATGATCGACATATCACGGGGGTGTTTCCATAAAAAGAATCAGGCTACTCTCATATCTGCCCAGCTTCTCGCTTGCCACCTGTGTATTCTCAGTTTTCTCGCACCTCGTACGTACTTTTCTGTTACATGGATACCGCGCAACATAAAACTATCTACGACTGGCTCTGTTTTCCATGTCGTAGTATTACGCAGCCTGAAGAAAGCCCACCCTCCCCAACCTCAAAGCGCTTCTGCTTTCGAATTAAACTTGCCACCATGAAAGCAGCTGGTGCCATTCATTTACAATAATTATTCATGCGTAGAAAGAAAAATTGTAGCCCGCAGTAACCATTCGTAAAGGCTTTCAGCATGATGTCGTTGCAACAAGTCCTGTATACGTACCCTTGGCGAAAAAAGGCTGTGCTAAAAATTCATTTCGAACACATTTATTTTTTTGTTCCTATGCTTAAATTGCAATACGAATGCTTTCTAAGTATGCTAGGCGTGCTATTCTGAACATTCTTACAAATGCATCAAAAATTCATTTTCTGTCCGCTTAGTATATTTATTATACATTAAAGATATACTTAAAATACACATTAAATACATTAAAAATATACTAGAGATATACAAATAATACATTTAAAATAAGCTAGAATATTATATAAATGCACTACGCTATATTTAAAATACACTAAAAATATACAGTTCATACATTCAAAATATATTCACTTCGGCTCGGCTTACAAAAGAAAGGTGTGCTAGTCGGATTCACCGGATAATACAGATCAATGTTTTAAACTGCAGAAGTAATGACTGAACGGGTTATAAGCATCAGGAGACAGACAATCCCATATAAAACGCGTTGTCATCAAGAAGTCTATGCCAATGCAAGGTCACGTGACGGGACATGAACGTGAAAGATGTCGCCACGCCGCAAATGCCGACGCAAAGTGACGTCAGCAAACACGAACTCCTCCGACAAGCCTAATACTTGGCTTTGCTTATATATACCCCTACAGAGGTTACACATTATCTTGTCCGGTGAGGCACTGTTTGTGCAAAGACTGTGGGCCCCCAAATTTTCGCACAAGCGTCGGAGTGGTCGCGTTGCAATCTGCGGTCTATCCAGAACCGAAGTGCTAGTCGTAACTTGCGTCAGGCGTTGGTCAGGAGCCGAACTGTCGTGGAACAAATACATGAGCACCTAAAGAATGCGGTCGGCCCAGGCAGTCGGGGTCCTTTTCGCTGGGATGCTCGTGCCCGGAGGCACACATGGCGCCCTTGCCGGTACAAGGCTATCACGCTGTCCACACTTAATTTAAAAAAGTGGTGATTGCCTTTCTGCTAGAAGTTAACTTAAACGAACGGACGGAAAGAGAGTTTTCACTGTTCCCGGAAACGTGATTTCAAGCACTAGGTTGTTCCACGGCTGCTTGAAGTGTGCTGAAAATATACTGACGCGGACTACCCATTTGTTAGAGTTTAAATATACTACGCACGAATTAATTTCGTATTTACGAAAATACGCTTTAAATGCATTGCCAACATGTCATTTCCCGAAACGCGATTTCGAGCACTAACTGTTCAACGGCAGCTTGAAGTGTGCTGCAAATACGTTTACGCGGACAGCTCATTCGTTAGAACTGAAGTGTACTTTGGACGAATTAATATCGTATTTGCGAAAGTACACTTTCAATACATTACCAACATACAAAGGCCATTCCCGAAACGGGATTTCGAGCATTAGATTGTTCTACGGCAGCTAAAAGTGCTGTCAGTGCACGTTAAAGATCCCCAGGTGGTGGTCGAAATTATTCCGGAGCCCTCCACTACGGCACCTCATTCTTCCTTTCTTCTGTCACTCCCTCCTTTATCCCTTCCCTTACGGCGCGGTTCAGGTGTCCAACGATATATGAGACAGATACTGCGCCATTTCCTTTCCCCAAAAACCAATTATTATTATTATTATTATTAAAAGTGCGCTTCAAATAAGTTTAAAAGGACTGTCGGTTTGTAAGAATTGAACTATACTTGAGATGAATTAATTTCATATTTACGAAAGTACACGTTTAATACATTGCCAAGATACGTACACAGCATACATATTTTTTCCACGTGTTTGAAACCTGCTCTAAACATGCTTTAAGTGACGTATACTTCTAATAAATTAATTTCATATTTACGGAAGTACACTTTTAATATACTGACAAGATGCTAAAACCGCACTGATTTTTTTTTCACGCGTTTGAAACAAACTCGAAACATGCTTTAATTGACGTATACTTCGAATGTATTAATTTCATATTTACGAAAGTACTTTTATTATGTTGACAAGATGCTAAAACCGCATTCATATTTTTTCACGCATTTGAAACGTGCTCAAAACGTGCTTTAAGTGACTTATACTTCGAATGCATAAATAACACATTTACGGAAGTACACTTTTAATATATTTACAAGATGCTAAAACCGCATTCATATTTTTTCACGCGTTTGAAACGTGCTTGAAACATGCTTTAGGTGACGTATACTTCGAATGCATTAATTTCATATTTAACGAAGTACACTTTTAAATTATTGACAAGATGCTGAAACCGCATTCATATTTTTTCACGTTCTGAAACGGGCTCGAAACATTATTTAGTTAAAGTAAGGTATACTTCGAATGCATTAAATTCATATTTATGAATGAACACCTTTAATATATTGATAAGATGGTAAAACCACATTCATATTTTTTCACGTATTTGAAATGTGCTCGAAGCATGCTTTAAGTGACGTCTTTTTGGAAAATTTTAAGAATATATTTCGAATAACAAGCATAAAATTTAAGGAACCTATTTCTTGCATATTTTTAGTGCATTCATGAATAAAAAATGTACGTGTTAAAAAAACACTATAGATATCCCGAAGTGTATTACAAACGTATTAGTTTTCGCTAAGGTACATTGTATCAGGCACGAACTCCATAACTTTCTGGAAAGCAGAGGGGGTGTAATGGTATCGAGGTCCGAATTTTCGAAGGCAAGGAGCTCGTGCGTAAAATCAGCTCCTGATAAGATCTGGTTGTTTGAGCAGTATATCCTGGGCTGTCCCCATGGGCCAGCTCTGGGTGCTATGCAGTCAAGTTCTTTAACACACCCAGTGCCTTTGTGAACATCTTTCCAGATTAGATAAGGCCAGCTTTCGCTTCCAATACTGCACCGTTTTGTGAGCGGCCGGGTTTAGCGGCCTCAGAACTGCCTTGCGTTCACGCAGACATGTCTTTTGTAAGATAATTACAAGCAGCAGCCTCAAGACTTGTGCAAGGAAGGCATCGTCTGATGGCCTACCACTCTGCACAAAAGGCTGACTCTCTAAAGGCTGGAAGCCCGTGGCATGAAGTTATATAGCGTAGCTTTACAGTGATTGTTCTGGAGCCTCCCATAGAATAACGTACGAGGCCGCGACAAAAGCATCTCGTTCATTGAGCAAACCACTTAAGCGCTCCTGGCAATGTGCCCGCTTTTATTCAGGCCTGATAACATTTTTGTGCTAGCTTAACGAACCGCGTTGAAACGGCAGCAGTTAAGGATGAAAACATCTTGAATGGAAACAATGCCTGAGGTTGTTAATAGGAAGCTGGGATCTAATGTAATGAGGGCATTACATATCCATGGTGACAAGGCCTTTGTCGAAAATTTTTACTGATATGCAACATCTGAGGTAAAAACCACTGTTGATTAACGACACAAGTCATAATACGCCTTTCAGGCGGACTAAAACCCGGCGACAGTGTGTGTGGTGTGTATGTGTGTGCGCGCGTGTCGTAAAGTAAGCGATTTAACCAAGGCCAGCTGAGCTATCAACCAAAAAGAAACAGACTGATCAGACCAATGAATTGTGCAGGTTGCGATGTTTCTAATCATCGAGATGATCACGAACGCGAGTGCCCCCTTGTAAGGATTTGAATATTGCAATAATTAAAAATAATGAATGGTCACTGAAAAAAACAACAGCATCTGGACCTTTCAGGAAGCTTAAATACTGCTTTATGTAAGCAACAACATACATTTTTGCAGATAATGTCTCAAGTAAGAATCCTTCAGTCGGATATCTTGAAGTGCTCGGAACACCTCCAGGTGAGGTTGGGCAGGCTTATCTTAGGCAAGCTACCGTCGACGCTCAGTTATTTACTCCACGCCAGGCGGCAGCGCTAATTTGCATGACAGGCTTTAATATAACGCTCGACGGCCCTACATTGACTACCAAATCTCAAGCTTCTCGCAAATCACTCCCACGCAGTCTGCATGATCTGCGAGCCATGAGGCTATCTGAGTTTTCATTAAGCGAATCTTTACGGCTGCAGATACGGTGAGCGAAAATTGATTCCTGTCGCAGCTGAAGAATTCCTTCATTCAGCGAAATTTTAATCATTCGGTTTCTATAGGTACACCTAAGGCCTTTATCTCTTCTAATCCATATGGACTGCGTCGCTTAATTGAAAGCTGAAAATACTGAAGCGAAACGCTACGTGTCCGTATATGTTCGAATACTGTACCTGTAATGAGCTCACAAGTGGGCTTTCTTATTCTGTGCACAAATATCGACCCTTCTTTAAGCCGGACTGCAAGTAACACAATGATCAGAGGCGTTAAAGGGCCTCTCGGTGACGATTACTCGTTTTTCGGACAATGAGGGATGTCATTGAGTGCACTATGCGCCGAGAGGATGACGCCGTGAAGGCTTGACTCGTAAACTCGTCAATCTGCGGTCTCACTGCTTCAACAAAGGCCTTTATTCTATGAGGCTGCCAACACTGATGACAAATGCAGCAGGCGCCAAGCACCAAAGAGTTATTCGTTGAACGAATCCTTACAAAATGCGGCCCATGCAGATCTGTAAACAACTTCGTTAAAAAAAATTGTAACGACACCAGCGTTTCTGGAAATATGGATTATGTAGTTTAAAAACGAAATATTGCCTAATATTTATTAATAATTAATAAAAGTATAACTATACAGCTACGCCGCACTGTGTCAATACTAGACTACAAACTTAATCCGGTTGTTGTTATCAGCGAAACTTTATGCTCTAGTTCTTTCTGGCAATGTTGACATCTGTCTGGTAGCAAAAAGTACCTGGTGACGTCCTTAGGAAAAAGGTCAGGCTGCCACCGTTTTGAAGTGAATGCCGGTGTCGCGTAGCATTTTTGATTCGTGCCGAAAATCACACTCGACTCGTTCATATTACTCGCTAAATCGAGCTGTGATGGCGACCGCTGTATTTGTTTTGTGTTTTTTCGTCGTCTTTTCCAGCTTATAAGAACTTCGCTATTGGTGAAAATGGTCTCTTAGTGAACCATAACCAGCAATTCTGGGCAAAAACATTTCTCAGTGGGAAAATGGTTATGAAGGCAATTTTTTCATACCAATGTAAGATTTCACTATCACAATCAATATGTCCGCAGAACACCGGACGGCAGTCTTGTATTCTTTTTTCCAGCTCACGTTTTTGCTATCGTCAAAAGCGTTCGCCATTTTAAGTAAAAGTACTGCAGCGGTATATTGCTTTCCTCATTGATTTTCTATGGCAATCTTAACTCTTCGATGCGATCGCTGGAAACGCTTTAAAAGAAATATTTCCCTACATATAATATTAACAGACCATTTCCTTCCATATTTTCATACCAGTGTCTTAAAATTTTCTAATTTTCTAAATTTCTGCCCAAGAAAGCGAGAATTAGAATGCGGGTACCCTATCGCTACGAGTCAAGTTCAATTGGTTCTCAGTTTTCTCTGAAATATCATTTTGAACACTGTTAAGATTAACAAATGCGCTAGGAGTGGTCTTGGTGGGAACTCTTCGTAATCAATTTTTCGAAATATGTCTGAGTTTTCGCCCGTACGTACCGCTTTCTCGCGCTGCAGCCACGTCAAAAGCACAGATAACGTCTGCAAATGCTAGGCCGTACGTAAACGTTTTAGTCGATATGCGCGCAGACCTCAAAACTGTTGGTAACAAGGCGACAGGGAGCCGGGGCGACAGCATGGCGGACCCCAGAATGGCTTCGAGTGCGCTTCGCTTAGGAGGCTGCGCTTAGAACACTCCATCTGGTAGCGCTGCGCCTATGGGGAACCTGCGCTGCCAAGGTGGCACTGCAATTGTTCCATTCGGAGACTCAAAACTGCTTTTGTCAGCCGCTTGGGCCGCTGAAAAAGCGAGAACACATTCTGCGCGATTAGATACCCGCGTTTGGCTGACAGCATTCATTGCCTAGCTTCAATCGGCGTAGCCCAGGTAGCTGACACATGGCACGTGCGCCTTCGACAGAGCGCGGAGGCTCAGGCCAATAAGCGCCTGAAGGTGGCGCAGAGAAGTACTAAAAGTACTACCTAAAACTGCTTGTTTTTCTCGCTAGGCAGTGTGTTATGTCGCTGCAATCGGCACCGCAAACTTCAGCGCAAGTTCTCCATAGCGCTGCCTCCTACGGGGGTGTTGAGCGCTCCTGTCCAGCCACGTATGAACACGTGGCTGAGCATGCGTTGCGGCGTAGGAAGCACTTCAGTGTCGCCGAGCAGCTACCAGTAAAATAGGTAAAAGGCTCTTCCCGGACTGGTGCTGGGTTATCATGGGACCCCAACCCTAGGAAAGACGACCCAACTCCTTCTGGGAAACTGCCTTGCTGATAGAAGCGAAGCATCGGTGCCGCTGTATCGGTTTACCTTGTAGTCTCAATTCTCTATACACGCCAGGGCAGCGCCTACATACTGCCGCCGCGGCAAACGTAGCGCGACTTAAAAAGGGGCGTTTATTGAACAGCCAAGCAGACCAGCAGCGCTCACCCGAGCGGAAGCGTTTTCCTCGCTCCGTCACGAGCCAAGTTAGGCCGCTCGGCCGCATGACGGCGCCGGCACAATGTGAACAGTGTGGCAAAATGGAGCGCTTAATGAGACTTTTTTAGGTGCTCACTACGAGATTGCGCAAAATCACGATGTGTTTCCTGGCCAACTCAAGCTTGTACATAATTGAACAAAACTGAGCCACAGACAGCTTGCAGGGAGGAGGGAAGTGAGGGCAGCCAGTGAACAATTATATCTTAAGCGAGTGGAGAAGCGACAGCCCTTCAGAAGTCATTCGGCCGTCTTGGCTTCCACGGGGAATCAGTAAGGCGGTGCGTTTTTCCTTCCAAGCTAAAAATGAAACGAGTCTGCGTGCCGTGGCACAAGAACGAGATGTTTCCAATAACGCCAGTGGCTATCAGCAGGCGGTGCTGATGTTACATCTGGTCGCGCGCTATCGCGTTTCGAACAGTGTTACGCGAAGTTTGTGCTTGTTCGCCGAAGCTTTGAGGGTGGAAAGCCGTGTTTTTCTTTATATTTTTGAAATTGGTTTCACATAACCTTCATATCTATGTAATTATATGCCGGCCGTCTAGTGTGGAATTTTTTTTTGGAATGGATTCAATGAGGGTAGCTTGAAGCTGGGTCCGTGTCGTAAATTCGGCATGGAGAACAGGAGACAAAAATGCTTTCGGCACTGCCCATCTGCCCTTACTCCTCCAAAGTGCTGCAACAGGATACGAAAAGGACCATAGAAATCACAGTAACCATATATTTTAGACACTGCGTTTGTTAAGCCTGCAGAGGAACGTGTTTTCAGTTACACCCGAGGGCCTCTCAATCTTCCTTTCGTTCTTCACTTCCACACGCAACGTGCAACCACGTCGTAATTTCCCTCCGGGCCGAAGTCCCAGTAAGGCCAAATGAGCAGGCTCCGTGACCATCATTCGCGTCACGTGGAAAGTTTCCCGTGGCCTTATTACATCTCACTTTTTTAACTCTTCTTTCGCGAATAGAAGGAAGTATTTTCAGTAGGAGCAGTGACTGTTTCTTTAACAGAGAACAGCAATGGGAGGCAAGGTAATGATGAAGATCCCCTGTAATCCTTTACTTAGTCGCTGAGAGAGCCAGATGGAATTGCACAGCTATAAAGATGAAAAATGCTCATATACGTAGACTCTGCCATAACATCCGCTTAAAAACAATATCTTTAGGACTTCTAGGACAGACGCTTCATTCTGTGGCATATTACGTTCGTTTATCATGAATTAACCTAAGCAAAACCTATGTCAAGAGCCTTGCAATTTGTTACCTTGCAATGCATGTTCATGTACATGTACACGCATGATCATGTACACGCATGTTCATGTACACTCCAAATACCTCGACCACCAGCACACCACTCCTCCTATAAGGTTGTGTTCTTTTTTTTAAATTGCTTATTTTGCACTTCCCAAACTATACTTTATGCCTTTAAATTCAGTAAGGTTGCCTTAGTATTTGGTGTTATGAATCTCTGAGTTTCCGTAGCAGCAAAAAGATAGAGTTCAAAATTAGAGAAAAAATTCATCGCAGCTTGTTTTCGGTGCGTTATGTATTGCTTGAAATTTACTTACTGAGTAAAAAAGTCAAAATTATGCACATTCCCTTAGACTCCGTTGGTAAAACTCTGCCGGAACAACTTTTCTCGTGAATTAGGTTGCAATTTAGTGCTTCTCAGGTAATGAGTACCGACTATTTATTCAGCCTCAACTTTATATTATTCTCTAAGGGTGATAATAATGTCATGTAGCTGTCTCCCTGTACCTTGGTCGTTTAAGCGTTTGCTTTCATTTTCTTACATATTACTGGTTTAGATGAGACAAAACAACAAAAACAAATATGAATTAACAAAAAATCGTCAGGAATAAAAACAAAGGAGGTTGCAAATAACATAATATTTTTGTGTTGTTCTTCTCTACTATACACTTGAGGCCAGCATTGACTTTCCTTCACTGCAAATTCAGGCGCACAGTTTTGCACAGACAGAAGCAGACAGAAGCGACCCTGAATGAACGGCAGGCTGCCCATCGAAAAGACGTAAATTCCTCGCGACTACGCTTGCTTCTTCATGTGACTGTAACTGCGCCGCGTTTTTGAAAGCAGAGATGCTGTCCATTCTGGAGCGAAATTAAACAGCGCACTCTCACGAGATAGGTCGACATCTTGACTAGTGTTTCGTGATTGCCTTTTGTGACTAGCGAGAACATGTGCTCTGGCTTACTCGAGTCGTTTTCGCGTGCGATTAATGCCATGAGCCGACACCTGCGCTGGACAATCCACAATTCTGCGTGGTCTTCGCATGGTGATGGCTGAAACATTCATTTCGACAAAAAAAAGGTGAAGCGAAGTCGGTGGAGGACAGTGTTAACAGGGGTTTTGACGTCGTTATCATTACTTTCACAGGGATGCAGTCTCTGGCTTAAAATAAAGAAATGGCGGCCGTCATCATCATGCTTGGAGACAAAGGAGAAGACAGTGCGGCATAGAAAATGAGCAGGCGCCCCTAGAGAACGTAATTATTTACTTAACGACCACCGTCTTCTGGCGTAGCTGCCAGCGTCAGTTGCTTTTGTCACCAGTTGTATGCAACCTGTGCAAAACATAGCTGCCATGGCAGCTTACTGCGGCCGTCTCTGGAGATGGCACTGGGCAATGTCATTCTAAGAGAGGATTGCGAGGCATCTATCGGCAAATTCCTGCGCTGGAAAACAGGTCTTCAAAACAGCGCTGGTGATGCGCATTGGGAATTCCAAGTGCTAAACAACAAAAAGGAAAGCGAGAGATTTTGCACTGAGCAAGGCAGCATTAGCTCAGCTCCTTTTTCTTTTCTAGCGAGAGAAATTTCAGCAGTAGTTACGTAATGCAAAGTGCTACGGGCGACTCGAATTTTATTGCGGCTTCTAAATAGCACCTGCAGCGAGCTCTCATTAGGCCGGGATGACGGTTGTTCCTGTGAGTGGTCTGTGCCGGCGTAGAGTTTGTCATCAACGCAGGCAGTTATGCCTAATAATTGCAAAAAACAAAGTCCTAATGAACGCACGGGAATGGGCCGTCTTTTTTATCCACTCTCACACTAAACTTGCTATTGCCAGCAAAGTCGCATGCGTATGGCTTTTCAAAGGTAACCTTTATGTCCTGCTGATTCACACGATGCTAGACTCTCAAGGTCTTCATTAAGATGTTGCAGTGTTAAGTTAACGAACGCAGGCGCACGTACCGTGCTAAAATTAGCAAGGTGGTGCTTGTGACTCCAGCATGGTCGGTGTTGTGCATGAGGTCAGTTAAAAGCCTAGAGTCACTTAAGACGCAGACCATTGCTTCTTCAAGTGCATCATAAAATTACTTTGTTCAAATCCCGTTTTTCATGCGAAAACAAATTATGCATTTTTTATTATGAAAGATGGCTTGTAAATTCCTTCATGTAACGTTTGATACTAAAACTATTGTTTTAAATATCACATTTTTTTCAATTCATGAAATTTATACGTATGAAAGCGCATAAACCAGAATCTATCAATGACAGAGCGTGAACTGTTCAAGGCGTGTGCTGTGAAAGGACAAAATGACCGGGAAATTCTGTTCGGGTACGCGAATTTTAACATCTTTAAGAATTCTTCGCACACGAATTCACCATACACTATTCTTAAAAGAGGCATCTGACCTCTACCTGCACTTGTAGATTTCACAGCGTGGAAAGACTTGTTAAGTAAGACGACCCTGCTTGAATGCGCTTTCAGATTTCAGGAGCGGTGCTTGCAAATGGTCAACTGTTTATTTCTATCCATTTGAATACTGCCACAATTGGACCTATAGATGTCATTCCAAACACTTTATTCGTAATCGAGAAGTAGGCAGAAAGACGTATACAACTTTAGAAAAAAAGGGGACCTCGAAACAATCTTGAAAAACTGCAAACCCCACCAAGGAACCTAAGATCGCGCCGAGTAATCTCGCCATGTGAGGTGAACGGCTTGAAGAAAAATAGAAAAATAATAATAATAATAATAATAATAATAATTGGTTTTTGGGGAAAGGAAATGGCGCAGTATCTGTCTCATATATTGTTGGACACCTGAACCGCGCCTCAAGAGAAGGGATAAAGGAGGGAGTGAAAGAAAAATACCCTCAACTCTTGAATTTGGGCTGCCTTCGGTGAAGCTGAAGCTTCTGTCTCGTAAAGATAAAGCAACCGCTGCGTTTTCAAACTTAGGAGAAAACTTTGGTTTCCGCCTCATTAAAAATTAGAGTTGTTTTTTGTCGTGTCACAGGCGGAAAGATAAGAAATAATCGTGAACAGCGTTGCACTACTCAACATGGCGCAGTTCCTTAGATATTTTTATATCATTAGCACGCAGCAATAGCAAAAGAGACTTGTATTACAAGAGTAACATCGTTTCTAAATGCAGAAAAAAAAGTGGGCCGAACAGAGAGCCCTTGAGCGCCCTACTGGTGGCTTTGTACCTGAAGGACTGCATCGAAGGCCTTGCTTGTGTCACCGAAGGGAGCATTAAGCTTGCTGCTACTGACGACTGCAGGTGCAGCTTTCGCCACAACACATGTGATGCTGTGGCAGAGCGATCGCGAATGAAGGCATATCGATCAAGTTGAGGACACTTTTAGATGAGAAACACACAACATTTCGACGCGCTTGCCCAAAAATATAGGAGGCGGAACAAAGAACAGACTTCGGCCTGTAGTTGCCGACGTCATACTTGAAGACAAGCTTGCACGAGGTAATTTTCATACTTGATTTAAACAGCCCGTCTACCATTATAATTTTTATGTCTCTGGAAACGTGAAAGATCGCAGGCATTCAATAAAGGTGGATGTTAAAGTTTGAGTGAATGTATTTCCATTCGTTTTAAGTATGGCTGCATGGATTCCATTGAACTGTAAGGAAAGTGAAGACATGAGCCGCCTAATGCTCGGTTGCATGGTGCCCTCGTCCACTAGACTGAAGTTCTCATCCAGATGATGAGCAACTTTGCACTCTTCGCTGTCACCGCTTAGCCCATATGTACCTACCAGATATTTATTTTTCAGGCCAACCTCTCTGCCTTTCTTATCAATAAATCCTCTCTCTCTCTCTCTCTCTCTACACACATTAAAACTGCTGAGCATAGCAATTAGTCGCTTCAATAACCACCTGTTCAATGGAATATAGACAAAGGATATATTAACTAGATCTATTTGGCCTGGAGGGGCAATGTTTCGAGAAGTCTTTTGGTTTATGAGCACTATTTGACACAACTAACACTAGATATGAACCATGGTCTCTCTCATGCAATATATTGCATAAGGCGTGAAGGCGGCAGAATTGGTGTGCAAACTGGTCCACATCAGATCACTCGATCTTTCTATAAGCGAGTTCTTTATTGTTCTTAGTAATCAGCTTTTAAGTGGAAACCAGCGTGAAAAATTGAAAAGCTTGGATATATATTTGGGAATGTATTTCTCAATACCAGTAAGAAGAATTTCAGTGAACCGATCGACGTGGTCATCAAAGTTGCAGAGTTCGATGGGAAACGTCAAAAGAACTGCAGAAAATTAGCCAAAGAACCCTAAATAATCGCCGGCGGAAAGAGTAGCTAGGTTACGAACTGCGTGAAGCTGGATTAGCGAGGAACAGAGGTTGTAAAGAAAAAGAAGTGGAAAGCAGAGGGTGAAAATTGTCCGGACGCACTAGAAAAATATCACAGCGTGACATATAAAACGTCAAGTGATATGTATATCCCTTGGAATTTGTCAAAGTTCTAGACACAGAGGTCTAAAATATTGCCATTGCAGTTATGTGCACTATTAAGTTGTCGCATAGATGAAACAAATGCAAAATATACCAACATATTAGCTTTTTGTTTCGATGTAGTGGTTATATTGAGAACTCATTTGCATGATTCACTGAATACCAGTAACATTGAAGTCTCCAAGGAGTAGGACCAAGTGGCTGCAATTAGTACTTAGCGCCTTTTCAATGGAGGTGAGTGCCTAATTCAAAGGGCCAGGATTTACTGTGCGTGAAATATAGAAAGTTCCATTAAAAGTTTTCACAACTGAGAGAGTCGGAGTACAATCCGGACAGATTGCTTCCGAGTTTCTAGCTTATAGGATCGCGTTCAGTGAAGAAAATTCTTTACGGCAATAAGTGCCCTGTCTGGTTTTTGTTTGCTATCGCGTAAGGTAATAATAATGATAGCAGCGGCTATCATTAAAAGATAGCACTGGAGGATATTCGCTCACCTGCCTCAAAGACAGCGGCATGCAAACCAGTTGGATAAACATAGCTCGCTACAGCCAGAGCAATTATCTGCTGTCCGTGGCAATGCCTGCAGTGATGTCGATGTATGATATTTCTCTCGAAATATGGAGTATAGCCCAAAGGCCTAAAGCCGCGTACTAATGTCGGCTGTACATACTGACTGAACGGCACTGATCAGAAGGGCGATCAGTAATCCCCCCACATCCTGGAGCATTGAGAACAGTTTGACGGAGAAGATTCTGTACAACGTAATTTTCAGTTTAGAACCACTAAGCTCACTTTAAAACACCAAAGATATGGGAAACTAAATGAACCCTTGTTCTTCTGCCTTTTTTATTACTCCGAAGGTGTTCACACCTTGTTATCAAGGTGGATGTTGAAAAGCAATTTATTGGCACAAAAGAACTCAATTCTTCACTTAAAAATTTAAACGTCCTTGCAGCCTGTCCCAGTCGGCACATCTATAGAAACACTCGATTCGCTAATGAAAAGACCCGTTGCTTAGTCAATACTTTCGCACCGCTAATCAAATTTTAAGTTACTTTTGCTGAATGTGGTGAGAAGGCTTTTCTGCTGTCAGGACTCCTTTCACTCCTCTGTCGCTTTTCATAGCGAAGCGAATCTGCGGAAACTTCCACTTTACGAAGAGTGCAGCAAAATGCCCTGGCGCATTTCACGGCTGCGCTTCCTCTTCTCTTTGCCGTCGTTTCCGGCTGCACATAGCTGAGTGGTGTTGGATAACGAGCGGATATGCAGTCATTGTTCTTCTTTGATGTTTACGACGAAGATTAAGACGTCAGAGGTCCATCGTTTTTTGTTGTAATTAAGTCACTGGGAAAGCTATCCACTTCCGGTTTTTCTCCATTCAACTTGCCGTTGCTGGATGAAGCAAAAGGCACTCTAGGCATGCGGAGCAAAATGGTAAAGACAAAACAATGATAATATAAACAGGTAGGCTCCTGAGCAAAAGTGAATCGTCTGAGTTATTATGGCGGCATAATGATAACAGACATACGTCGAAATGAAAACGCCTCTATGCCACGAGCAATTAGCTTCTTAAATGTAGATAGCAAAGAAGTTTTTTTATTCAATCCAATGCGGGTTATGAATGTTCAGTAAACGGTACGACCCATTTCGGACCTTTTAGTGAAAATGGGAGGCTTGTATGTATCCTGCAGAATTGTTTCCTACGTCCAAAGCGATAATAACTAGAAATAAGTGAGGAACAAGTTGAAAGGTTTACTCGCATTTGCATTTAGGAACAAAAGAGCACGCACGAAATGTGATTCGCTGTTAGCCCTATAAAAACTTCAAACGCGCAAAGAAACCGCGTACCCTACAACTTATATAATTCAGCAGAGGACACTTGTGCTCTCGGCCGAGTTTAAGGCATCAGAACTGATTTCTTACCATTCTCCTCTGCGTCTACTTCCGGTGACATTACATAAACATTTCATATTAAACTATCTTACTTTTTGTAAAAGCGTAAAGTTGTTACCTTTTTGACATTTTGAATAATACAACTACAGGCAGTCATGTCTGATTCATCCTGTTTAATCTTTTTTTCCGCAGACCCTATGGTAAAGGGAACCTGTATTTTCGCACAAATTGTCCTATCTATCACCTATTTTTCTCCACTTATCAAATCTGAAGTCATGTCTCGTCTTGACTTGCTTATATTGAGCTCGGCTGGGCGCAATTTGTTGGAACGCATTATGTGACAAGGCACAGTCAATGTACAAGGCTGCACTAACACAAATAACATTAAGTACCTAGTTTTCTGTCATTTATAGTTCCCCCATTCACCTTAGTAGCAGTAGAGGAAGCTAGGAGGATCCAGTGGTAATGGATATTGTGCGTAGAGCTTTAAAAATATTCTGGAACTCCATGGAAGTAAACCAAACGCGGATGCCGTCTACAAAAAGAAGATTCGCAGTGGGGCTAAGAAGCAGCCAAGAAAGAGCGATGCGGTTTGTTTACACCCTCAGTGCGCGAATTCTTGGAGCCAAACTAGATTGATCCTTGTTTGCTTCATGTCGGAAACAGACAATGGCGCTCATCGTTACGATAACCACGGGCACAAACTTGCTGGTTTTGGCTTTGAGCGCTGACTCTCAATAATTATGTAAGAGCAGTGAATTTGAAATTGTAACTTCAAAGAAAGGTGTTCAAAAAACAGGCAAATGAAGGTAAAAAATGCGGTATAAAGAATAGAGGGATTATTAAATGCAGGGAAAATTTCATTCAATACTGGCTGTGACCGGAGATTTTTCGTCCCTTTTTAGGGCCCAGTAATCGCCAACAGAACGTTCGAAAGAAATCAGCCAAGTTCTTATTGCGAAAGGGTCGTGTCGCTGCGTATCCTACTGTTGCATGACACGTGTCCATGTAAGCCTGAAGTTGAGCCAGGCGAGAGACAAGCAGCACGTGTCTGTCGAGGCGTTGTCAGATCGCGGTCGCTTTCATCGCTGTCCCAGCGGTTGCGGAAGGGGACCGGTATGAATACGTTCGATGGGATATATGCCAAGGAATGCTGGAGCCGGAGGGAAAGCAAAGGGCGCGCAATGCATGACGCAGGAGGCATCATCGTTCCATCAAGATGCCGGCCACGGGACGCCTATCGATTTTTATTGCACGGGCTTCCGCCAATGCCACTCTGTTCTGTTTTTTTTTCTTGACCCGAGGCCTTATGAGAGAACGCCGGTTGTTCGGGCCACGGCCAGACCACGGTCGTTTCCGCACCGGCACTGCCGCTCATGAAGAAATAAATTGCGGTCGTGTCACACGCGTGCCATGACAGGGCCTCTAAGACCGAAGGCTATGATGGGAGGACACGTGAACATATTTCCGCTCTGCTTGTGGGCCAACAGCCGATGTCGACGAGAAGTCAATGGCAGAAAGAAATGGTAAGTAGCGTTCTGGCTAACGCTGATAGCATAGCAACAGTGATCACGACCTCCTGTTCACCGTCGCGCTGTGTTATGTAATGGCTTAGCCAATAAAGGTAGAGTGCTCTCATATTCGGTTCGCTGCACGAAATGATAGGATGCGTGCTTATGTTCTAGCGAAATTCACAGGCCGTGGGTTCGGATGTCACAGGCGGCGTGTGGTTCTTTTTCCACTGTTTAAAATCATTTATCTTTCAGTGTTTAGTTTATTACGCCATGAGTTTCGAGTTAATAAAAAAGACATTTCCTTGTGGTTTCCTTGGTTCCTTCATTTGTATGCCTAGCGATGGTTGGGCAAATGTGCATGCAGGATGTGCGGCATTATTGTCGCTGCACCTAATTCCGGCGTAAAGGAAAAGAGAGGACTCTGAAGGCGCTTTTGTTACGCAGGGAAGCGGCCTTCAGAACTGCTGGAAAGCATTCGCGACCTTCCACAAGATTGAAAGTGACTAAATATGGCAACAGAAGTTTCCGGGGAGTACTTTTTGTTACCGTGGACACACATACTTAGACGTACGCAACCGCCAATGTACCGTTGCGACGGTTGTGGCCAGGCTGCTATTCTGGACCACTATTCGTGACCACAAGGAGATTACTGCTGTCAAAGCAGGAACGTTCGCTCTTGCGACATCAGCTCCAAAAACTAACAAAAAGTTAACATGTGTATGGTACCGATTTTGATTTCATTACTGGCCGGAAATTTTTGCCCTACTGTGTAATTTTTAGCTCTTAATCAAATTTCTGTTTGCATTTTTTGCGGGTATGCAGTGCCTCTGCTATTTGTGGCCATTTTGCTCCACGTAGCTACTGCGCTATATTCACAGCCTGCTGTAAACGGTGGAAAGATACATAAACCGTACATATGTGTGGTCTTATTCGAGGCCGCGTACGCATTATTTTATCGGATGATCAAAAAAATTTCGTGCCAATGAAATTTTGACACAGGTATGTATGGAAGGAATGAGTAATGAACTTACAGAGTATGCGCGGCAGGCTTATTCTATGAATCTGGACTTAATAAAGAATAGAGTCAAGATTCCAATATTAAACTCTTGTTTTTCATTAATTAATTAATTAATTAAGATAGATTCATACACGAATGGAAATAATGGAGGTTAAGATGAAAAATCAGAGGAGGCCAGACACTCGAACTTCGGCAGGGATCAGGGTTAAGCGTCTGACTAAAGAATATTACCTCGCACAGGATTTCTGTCGAGTACTTGCTTGGGTTTGAGCGCCACCTGTATCAAGCATGGAAAGTTTTTTTTTTTTATATTATTGGAAATCAAGACACTTCTTGCTATATACCATGAAAGCGCACAGCTGCTGTAGATTTTTAACAAAAGTGCTTTCACCTGTTAGCAGCGCCCCTTGCTATGCAATCGCGGTATGCAAAATTGCAATGCCTAATTGGGCACATTATTTCCTTTTAGTTGGCACTCTTTCTTTTCTTGTTTCTACTGCGACCGCTATGAGGAGATTCAAGTCTGCCTTCAAATGTTCTACGCGCGTGCAGCGGCGTATACGGCATATAGCTGCCTCTATAAAACAGATATAGAATGCTTGGCAAAGAGAGTGCGAAAGAGATAAGGAATAAAAGCAAGATCCCGCACGCGAGAGCGTGTGTGTTTTATTTTGCTTTTCGTCCTTGTAATCTTCGTTCGGTATTTGCTAAGCACGCATCTATTACAACTCGCGCAATTTAGCGCCTTCGTGCTGATAGAATGCCTTGGGCGTGATTGCTTTCTTGACATACCTTACGAACGTTTAACAGAATGTAACAGTGCCAGTTGATGCAATACTTCACAGCGAAACCCTGTGCGAGAAACATGACACAGACTAGAAAGACAGACACAAGAGATTGTGTTTGACTTTCGACTCTGTGTTCCGTTCTTCACATGCTGTTTCGCTGCTATCACCTACGAATGTTGTGGGTGATATACGAATCAGATGTTAAAATAAACCCTGCTTCACGTAGAACGCTGGTAAAAATTTGTGGAAGAGGCATGTACGGCCTTTTTTCAGAACTATATTTAACATTCGTTCAAAAGACGATGTCATGACCGTTATGAGTTACTTGCAGCGCGAGCGCACCGCGAAAGCATAAAAATGCTAATTTAGATGCTTGAGCAGGAAACGGAGGCGCGGTAATTTCCTCGTAGAGCTAGTATGTAATGAATAATTTGTACTTTCTTCTCACGAGCACAGAACTTAGCAACCCTGTTGAACGGCTTGGAACCGTGCTCAAAATAGTTAGCCGCGTTTCTTCGAGTTCAGTGCTGTACAGAGTAACACATCATTGCAGTCTACCGAAACAAAAGTTTTCTGGTGTTTTCGTGGCTAAAGAAAGTAGAAGGAAAGTAAACAGCTCTGTCTTAACCATGGCAAAGGGCGGAATATAAAGCTTAAGCAAGGGCAAATACATTAATTTTACTTTTCTTTAACTATATATTAACTTATGATTCTGGGGAAAGAAATGTTTAAAACGTGCAGTACAAGCCATTGGCGCATTTCAGGATACAAGACTTTATAGAATAAAGCTCAAATTAATGCACCTCATTGCGGCTGGGAAAAATATCACGAATGAAACGTAAATGCATTTTCATGTGTGCAGACGTGACAGCCTGTGAAGGTCGCGGATTTGTTACGTGCTTGTGGCGCTCACAGGAGGATTCACCGTCCATGCTGCTAATCCTTCGGAAGCTTAATGCAGTTATTGCCGTTTAATAAAACAAAAATTGAATCCAAAAATCTGACATTTTTATGTAAATTTAGTGAAGTTCAATGTAGAGTCGATTAGCAATAATTGCATTTAGTCCCACCAAGAAAGAGTACAAAAATGTTCAATATTATCCAACAAGAAGGGAAAAGGTAAAAATATTTTAAGGAACAGAGAGCAAGAACTATTTGCGACAACAAGAAGGGGTCTTCCTTGTTAGGAAGACTGGAGATCTGGAAAAAAATTGGAGAGGACACTTAAGCTCCGCCTTAAGTTTATGAAGCGACAGGGCTAATTGGTTAATGCAAATATATGCAGAATTCGTGATTCTCGCCTTTACATTCATAGCTCCTGAAGAGTCCTCATAACACTCCCAGCGCAGTGGTGCAACTGCTGAGCAACGCACCACTGCCCTGCTTTGGCAGGTAGTGCCACCGGTGGCGCTTGTGCGAACCAGGTGCCTCTTCCCGAGCAACCTGTCGCGACCGATCATTAATTTAACCGCCACCTGCCACTGCAGTCAGTTTGTGCACAACTCGGCGGACAGGTTCTTATGACGCCACAAGGTCACGGGACTTAGGTGTACCACCTAGGTTGATTCTCTGGGAATTTTTCGCTCACAACGCTGCCAACACAGACGACGCCGGATTTTCTGCAGAACAGGAGCCTGATATTTGTCGCATTAAAACGGGAAAATGGGTATAAAGATCTAATACACATCCCAGTACAGGATCACTATTTAAGTGAAACGGGTTGAGGCTACAGGGCCTGAAGATACAACTGCTGATGTGGTATCTAAGGGTGGCAGCTTCTGTGCTGAATACGGGAGTCGGTGAAGGGTTCTGACACCGTAGTGCAGCGAGCTAGACGTACAAGATACGCTTCACATGCAGCGTCTCCAAACTTTTACCACGTTGGAATTGACTGACGAACCATGGCGTCAGTATCAGCCGAGAACGGAGGACGGAGAACGGAAGCCAAGGCACAGAGCTCTGCAGGCAATAGAAGTCTTGGTGGAAAGAACAGTAGCTTCTTGGAGAAAAGCAAGGTTCAACTTGGGCGCTAAATAATGGAAGCGTTTGCCTTGCGCGACGAGACTATGTTTCCGTCTGTGCACCATCGGCCTGAGTTACAAAGAGAAATGCCCTGTGTGCAGCATTACTTTCAGTTTACAGATACGTGCTTGTTGATTCATAGTATGCTTCTTGCCTTTCTATTCTTTGTGATCTGCAATGTCTTCCTTTAAATATATTCGCCCTTCTGTCCGGACTTTCACTGGACGTTAAGCCCCAATGTCCCCTTTTTCTCTTCTCTTCTATTACCAACGTCCTGGGATCTCGGCGGATAAAAAAAGCTCCATTTCAAAAACAACCAGCCGGACTCTAACCCTTTGTTCGATGGAAAAATTTACGTATATTATTTTATAAGGCCTGAACCTGGTTTTATTAGACGCCTTCACACAAATAAAACACTCCGTCGAAGAGCTGCGGCTTAGTGTAAGCAAACGCTCACTATATATGAAACGCAATACGCATTGGCGGCATATACTAGAATATGTTGGTGAAGCTATAAAGAAATATTGATGTCGCTGGTGTAATTATTAGGCTGTTAATTCTATGAATCGAAAATTGAATCCATCAATTATTTAATATAGAAATCTGTTATCAGTAAAGTGGTTTAATTGCTACCACGCTTGTAGTATATGCATTTCTTGATCCCTGCGGTGAACCCCGAGATTTTTTTATAAGTTGATAAATCGAGGATAATTCTTATTTCGCTTTGATACTATTTCTTCAGAGTGACAAAAAGGCCAAGATCAGTAAATGCAACCCAATGCCAGCCAAATATGCTCAGACAGAAGGAGAGAATGTATGGCCAAAAAATTCCAGACACCCCACAATGGCTGCTTCCCTGACAAAGCCTGCAATAAAAAATTTACAGGCACACCTAAATATATTATGGTTTGGCAACGTGATAGCATCAGAAGCTGTTAATGTCTTTACATCTTGTTTTCTGTCGTTCTTCCCTGGTTCTGTTTGCGGACCCCTACACGTCTGTCTGCGAACAACCAGACATCTGTTCGGGTCATCTAGATGGTTGTTAGATGTTTCCCCGAAGGTATCTAGGGGCCCCAATACAAACGCAATGAAGATACATAAAAAATATAGCTACCACTTGTCGCTCTTATCACACCACTCCCGGTCCTGAGATTTATGGTACACATGAAGCATTTTTTTCCCAATGTGGTCTCTAATGCTAATGCATTAAAAAAAAACAGTCCCCAAAAATTCAGGCAGGCAAAAAGTGAAGCAAAATAACTCGTTTATAGCAGAAACACGTATTGCCCTAAACAGATTGTGGTTACTTTAGGAGACATCTAACATCAATAAAATACATTTTGTGGTCCGATTACCTGGGCGACATTTATGCACTGACATTCATATATGACGAAGCATAACTTGTTGAAGCCAAGTTTTTTTCTAGCATCCTGCTCTTGATGCCTTGTGCACATTGGCTTGTCAGGCTTCTGGAAAAACTGGGAAGGGATGGCAACGGCTCTTGGACAAATTTAAAAAAGAGGAACAGTACCGTGCAACCAGGCCGCAAACCGTATTTCTTGAAGGAAAGCTATCCAGTTTAGAGCGACACCATTTCATCAGGCTTTGTTCGTGAAAGACAGAGATGAGTGACACATATTTCGTTTTCTATTTTGTTCTCATGAAAGCATACATTCCAGAGCTCATAAGTTGTGAAATGAAGGCATTTAGCATTCTGTAAATGCATGAGAGAATTTTCGCTATGTATGAGCTCAGCAATGAAGTAATTTGCCGGCTCCATTTCACACCACGATAAAAACTCCAGTTTTGTTGTCCGTAAAAAATTTCAAACGAGTATATTTTATGAAATGCTATATAGAAGGAAATTTACTTTTGATTGAACGTAAATATCTGTGTTCCAAAATCTGCTTGCACTGTGTCATGGGTGTAGCAGACTCGAAGAAATTTAGCCTGCCTTTATGAGTCGCCATTTTCGTGGCTAGTCTTGTTACAGTCCTCGCATTATTATAAGTTTTATTATTATCCTAACACTCATTGAGCTGTTTTGTGTTGATAAAGGGCCACCAACTATACTTTCAGTAAATGGCGTTTGCGGACGCAACGATGTTTGTCCCCAGAATACCTATCGTAAGAATGCTCTTAATCCAAATTCGCGCACCTAAAGAAACGTATTAAACTACATAGTGAGCCTAACGCCTGGCAGCAGCCAGACCAGATTATTCTGATTCTTGGTGAAGAAGTAAAGTGTGATGAGACAAATTATAATTACTAATGTCTAAATCCTCTTCATGTTCACTTCTAAACTTGAACTACCCCAACTGCCGAATTGAGGGGAAAGCAAAAATTAGGAGGTGCTTAGTTTTGGTCAACACATATTGTACGTGCTTCGACTTTTGGCGAAAGCACACACAGCAGTGACCGCGAGATCATGTAGCCTTCACGTTGGGCAATCGTTTAGAATTGTGATGTTACTTGACTAATTTTGGTGGTATGTTTGTTGAAAAGCATGCGGCTATGCAGCTTCTGAATGTGTGTAACGGCTGAGTGCCTAAAAACTACACAAAACTATAATTGAAGTCAAGATTACAAATTAAATGTGAAGCACAAATACACACGTCTAGAGGAAAAAGTGTAAAGCAATCGTTCTTAACATGTTGAGTACACACAATTTCCCAAATAAATCGGCAGCGATTTCTACCGCCCTTCTTTTAAGTTAATGATTATTGAAAACAGTGCGAAAACGCACACAGGGCAAAAGATGGGAAGAGTAAAAGTGTCAACTAAAGTTTATTGCTCTGACCTTTCGCCAAATATACCGAAAGCATGAGTAACCACAACTGATGCAGATAGTCAGACATGGGCAACAGTAATATCTGGCTACATATATCTGTTCTCGTTATTATTCAACTTATCGGCGCATGCTGTACATTTAGGGCAAAGTCAGAGCAACACACTTTAGTTGAGAGTTCTGCTCTTGGGTGTAGTGTTCCCTTCCTTAGTCCTCTGAGTGTTTTTTGGCACTGGTTTAGATAATCTATGAAGACCTAACTAGCACGAGGTGTTGAGCAGACAAAGGTCGGGTAATGAGAGGCTTGCTATGACATAGATGCTAAGGGATCCGACAGTCACCGAAACTTAAGGAAAGCAAAGGGGGATTTTTCTTTTATTTTTTAATTGTTGGTGTTATCACAGATATGTTATTCTCGTTCACTTTCAAGTCGGCTTATACTTGATTTCAAAGCAAGCTTTCTTTGCCTGAAACTGTCGTAGACAACTTTTATACGGCGATTTGCTCTTCTTTTATACTCATGTGCACACTAAAAGAAAACACATAAAATGAATGCTTAAATTGAGAGTAATGTTAAAGGAAATGAAACGAAAAGTTTAGAATCAGTTAACTTTAAGAATTTTCAGTTGCACATTATTCTGCGCTATTATAGGCACATACATACTCACCCGTATGATGAGAACTTCAGAAGTAACGGAGAGACAGATAGTAAGATGGAGTCTGTGGGGACGCACCCCGCACCCCCTTTAGTTTTGCTTTCCCGCGATGTAACCTGTAGCATCAGCATCGCCTCAGGGGGGAGGCGGGGGGCGCATTCCCTCGTTAGTTACCGCAATTAATACGGGAGGGCGCCACAGGGAGACTGCTTGCTGCGTGAGCGCGGGACGCAGCCCACAGCATGATGCTCTTCGGCTGGGATCGTCGGCGTGAGCGGACGTGTCGCCCGCGGCTCCGCTCTTCGCCAGCGGGGCGAAGAAGTGGCGGGGAGACTTGCTTCCGCATCTCGTCCCGTCCGGCCGCAAAATATCCCCTGCCCTTTCGTGGACGAACATTCGCTCGTAACCTTGCTGGTGAGTCGGACGATCTCAATTCCTTAGTGTATTTTGTTGCTAGCTGGCGTTATTGCTGCTGTGGCAATAAATGCATGTTTGTGTAAGCCAGTGTGACGTTCCTTTGTTCCCTCAGAGCAAGGCCCGCCGCGGTCGGCCTGCGCTCGGCAGCGTACGCGACCACGGGATGGGATCTGGGCGGCTTTGAACTGTGTCAGCCACGGTTAAACGGGGGAAAACTTATTTATCTCCATAATTAAAACCCCATTAGTCCAAAAAGATAAACCTCGACCGACAGCACTAATGTTTCACGGGAAGAAGTAACAGGGTAAGGAGGTAATTAACAGAGTGCCGAGCGCTTATGAAGAATATATTTTAGGGGCAAAAAAGTCGGCAGAGACACTTCAGGCTGCTTACGTGTGAGAAGGCGTAAGCCTGCCCGCTGACTTTGTGAAGGCAGTCGCCGCGCGACTGCGGCGACAGAGAAGGACGAGAACGTTAACACAACAAGCGCTCGTTGTATTAACCTTCTTCGTCTTGTCTTCGGCAGTATTCTTTGTTGAAAAGCAAAATGGTTTAATGCCACTATATGCAGAATTGGCCTTTTTCTACTTAACATTCATAGATCTCTGGGAGTCCTCGTACCACTCCTGGCGAAGTGGTGCACTGTTTAAGCGGTGTACCAGTGCCCCCCTGGGGTAGCAGGTGCCGCTGCCGGATTGCCTTGTTCCATCCGGATTGTCGCGACAAACCCGGGCGACAAATCTTAAATATAACTGCCACCTGCCAGGTTTTATGGACGACGCCATCTTTTGTGGGTACCATGGAGTGTACACACACACACACATGGGCGCACACGCGCGCACACACACGCCGCACGCGCACACACACTGGCGCACACGCAGACAGAGGCAGAATTTCGGTTAAAATATGATCTGTGACGTGCGATCGATCTTGTCACCGAGCACGAAAAGATGACGGTCGGACTGCTCAAGCATAGCTCCTCTTGAAGAATTCGATCAGGCCTGCAGATACACCGCCCACAATGAAATTGAATTCTGGGAAAACTTGAATGAATGTTTTGTTCAGAAAATGGTGTAATAGTGCTTTCTGGAATGCACTCAGAAAGCGAGTAGTCTCATTTCGAAACACGTGAGCAGGAATTTTGCTCTTTCGCAGGAATACCGCCGCCGATTTCCACGAAGCAGAAATGTTCGTGCTGTGTTAGCGCACTATTCTTTATTTCATGGAAAGAGTAATGTCTAAAATGAAAGGAATGAAAACGCCTCAGATACTGGAACAGTTCGGTAGCAACTAAAAGCAGTAGTAACAAAAAGAACAATATTGAGCTTTGTTCTGTTTGTCATTTTCGTAGTAGAACCTGGACACAATGACGAGAGAGAAGACTGCTGGCGGTTTAGCATTGCTAAACATGAAATATTGTCCGAAAGCAAGTTTTTACCGGGGAACACCACCGCCATACACCTGAAAGCGTGACTGAGGAGTCTACTGACCCAGGAAGCCGGTGTTGCGCCTTTTCTTTCCTCAGAATCAATCGGAGTCCACAATGTTGTCAAGGCCAACGCCAATGAACTCAATGACACCCGGCTGCCTATGGAAAAAAATGAAAAATTAGGTTGTCAGGAAAGAAAATGGCGCAGTACCTGTCCCACATCTGAGCGGACACCTGAACCGCGCCGTGAAGGAACGGATAAAGGAGGGAGTGAGAGAAGCAAGAAGGTAAGAGGTGCCGTAGTGGAGGACTCCGGCATAATTTCCCCAGGTCCAACCCCAGCCGCGGCGGCCGCGTTTCGACGGGGGCGAAACGCAAAAGACATCTGTTTTCTGTGCGGCCTATGGTTCTAAAGAGCGCGCATCTCTCCGTCGCTACCGCCAGTTATACAAGTTTTCTTTCCTTTTGTTACTTTTACGCGCAGATGGAAGTTGATAAAGATGGCAACGTGCAATGTCTAAAGCGAGAATGTGGCAGTTTATGTACATAGCGTTTTGTGTGCTAAGTGTCTTTTTTTGGCTAAACGTTATAGGCCAAAGCCAGGCAATAAAGAAAACAAAAATAGAATGTGGCAGCTTAACACGAGGCGTGATCGGCTGCGGCGGTAGCCTAGTGCTCTCGCGCAGTGACCAGCAAAGCTGGTCTGTTTGCTCCGCCGAGGCTTCGAAGCCCTGTCGTGGCAATATTTATTTTATTTCTGCAGGTATCTGAGAGAGACACCTCTCCTTTTTCACGACTCCAAGTGAAATAGTGCTTTAACACAAAAAATAATGTATTTTTCGATGATTGGAAAAACGCAGTAACATTCTTACTTCTCGGTAAGCACCTCAAGCGCAGCGTGAGGGAAGGGTTGGGATTGAAACAAAGGAAGAAAGAGGTGCGTAGCGGAGGCTACCGAATGATACCGACCACCTGGGGATCATTAACGTGCGCTAACATCGCACAGAACACGGGGGACATTTGCGTTTCGCCGGATTCGCATGGGCTAAGAGAGCAGTGCCTTCGCGGAAGAAGAAATTCTTGGCAGTCTGGCCTGAGTGCATTTTCTGATGGCTAGGGTTGTCAATTTCCTCAACAACAACGAAATATTTATTGCGGTACCACTACTGGCGCATCTTCCGATTTCGGGCATATGTAGGTGCGGATGTACTGTACATCCCTGAAGCCTGCTTTGTGGCCGGCAGCCCTGCTACACAGCGGGTTGTGGGTGACCTTCCAGGCCTTTACCCAGGTCTTTACCAAAGGCTTTTAGGCTGGAAGCATTCATGGTAAATGCCTTCCAGGTATAAGGCCTTTAGGCCAAATGACTATCGTTAAGGTCTTTCGGTCAAATGCCTTTTTCCTGTAAGGACCTGAACTGTTCATCCTTACTATTGTTACCGCACGATATTCCGCACTTGACCATGCTAAACCTTCAGCTATTTTTTCTGTTAGTCAGTGTGCGTGCCAACTAAAATCTCGTAAATCTTCAAAGCTTCAGAATAAAAACGCGATAAATTTACTCTGTTGCATTTTTAAAGGAAGTTTACCAGCTGACAGACTGTGAGCGTTTTATAACGGGCACCGTAGTGTTACTGGCGGACTCAAGCATTGCACTTTTTCTTATCCAACTAATGAGTTCTCCGGTAGATTTCGCACATTGCTGGCTTTTAAGCAGCCGAAATTTTGGCGATTGTCTCCGAGTTTTGCCTCACTTTCCTTGCACCAATTTTTTGATCACCTAGTGATCATTTGAACTGTAGAACGCAGTTCTGTGTACAAACCTGCGAAGGAGGCCAAAGAAAATAAGTCATATGGTCCGATGCCGCGGCTATCACTAATTGTGCATCAGCCGAAGAAACTTCAAAAAAGGCGTAAGTACGTTTTACGGGGGCAGTAGAAGAATCCATGCGATGAACTGCCGTGCCGATTGCGTACTCTCCCTTAAGTGTGCATGCGCGAATTTGAGCGCGCGGTGATGAGTACAAAAAAGGGACGACGGAATGTCAAGTGTGGAGTGGGTGAAATAAGGTGTCTATGGAGGGAAAGACAAAGCTTCATTTTGCGTCGCATGTGCGGTCACTGGTTCAAGTCCGTGAGATGAGGCTGATTTCGCGTGATGTGGTGGTTACCTAACACGTGGGTGATATGGTCCAGCAGAATTTCCTACCGGCTGGCAATTATGTGGCACTGGGATGCATTTTTGCCATTTCCCGCATCCTCCGTTTACTTTTGCCTGCGAATGTGCAGGGCTAGCTTTTTTGTGGAATATTTTGTGTGTACTTATGAATGGTAAGTGTACCAAAAATTTCAGTATCGATAGTGGTTTAATTTCAGCGCTGAATTCCACACGACAGCACATGAAGGACTACGGTTTCTTAAAACTCATTTAAGTGACTTGCAGGCTTTCATTTGACTTTTTTGCAGCTTATAGATCATAGGTGTTCACAGGGCAAAGTGGCAATTGGTGAAATACGTAAGAAGTGCACAAAGTGTTTTCGAAAATTCGGGGATACTTAATCTCCTCCTTAAGGGTATGACGAGATCACGTATGGTGTTTGTTTTTTAGTTGCCTAATTACTATTAAGCGCGGACAGTGCAATAAAACTGCTGCAACTTGATGCGCTTCTATGTGCACGGATGAAAGATGCTGAAGAGGACAGCTCCATACCACAGCGTGAGAAAGTGCTACTTGAACAGGCGAGGACGCGGACAGTTGATATGGACAACGAAATTGCGAGCACAGAGAATAGCACGCGATACGTGTCTCAGAAAACGTGCGCGCTCCTCCGTCTTTATACACCCGCGGTGGCGTCACAGCTCTGCAGCGCCCCTCCGTGGCCTCGGTGACGAGTGGAAAGCTGCCGCTCCTCTCTCATGGACGCGCGTCGCCTGAAGTGCGCAGATCTCTAAAATTGAGTTCGGCTACTTCATCCTGGGGCGTAAAGCTTGTTTTATGCGCATTATATAGTGAACGATAGTACAGATCCGAAATAAACAAATATATAAAGCAACCTATTTTTTTGCGACCTCAGGGATTTAAATTGAGATATAACATGTTACAGTAAAAGAGAAAGTAGATAGAACCCTGAAAAATTCATCGAATTTGCAATTTAACTAATCTCTTTTGAGGCCAAACCAAACAAAAAAGCTACACTGACTAAGAGACTGAGATTCTGGCTGTCTGCTGTACAAGCTAGAGTCAACAAGGTGTCAGCTCAACCTGATCCCTTAAAAAAGACCCATCGTGTTATTAATATGCTAAAATATTTTTGTTTACTTTTAATATTTCTGGAATGAATTTGAAACGCACGGAGAGTTTAATTAGTCATCAGTATTGAAATTTGGAACTACACCATTTTGCAGTGCGCTTCGATCGCATGCATTACCTACGCGTGCAGATTTCACCCCGATATCATTGCGCATCTTTTTAAAGGAAGACGTCGCAGGTAGATCTCTATTGGCTTGCAGGTAAGTGAGCCAATACTCTTTTCTTAGTTGTAAGAAGAGGATGACGTTATCGCGGAGAGTTTCCATGATCGTAAAGCTTTCTCTCTTATTAGCAATTCTGATGCATCGGCTTGAAATTTTTAGACGCCTCAGCAACTAATTGCATGCTTGTTATTCCTTTGAATGTAAAATGTTTTTTCAGGCCTAGCACGGCTGTAAAATATGCATCCCTGAGCTTTGCGGATATTCTCATAAACTTTGTCATGACGTTTTTAAAATCTCCGGCTTCCGTAAAACGAAAATTACAATATTTTCTTAGTATAGATTCGTTCAAAAATTTGGGCGTCCACCAGTGCAGCTTTTAAGTATAGAGGACCGCGAGTACCTCCTTACCATAATGATTTTTCAGCTGCTAGAATTTCATGCAGAAGTCGCAGTGCTGCTTTGTAATTCTTCTCCGCGGTTCTATAAACTTTGGGGTTTCATATCGTTTGGTGTGTCGCTTAAATCATAGCAAGCGGGCAAGCGTTAAACTTTCAGGGCGATGCACCATTTCAAACATTCAGAGATTCCCTTAAAATGATTCTTACATAGGCAATTAGTGCAAATGGTGACACTTGAGAAATTTAAAGCCTCATTAGTGTATTCTGTTGCATTCAAGATCAAAGGAATTAGTACTAATGCTTAATTCATCATCCGCGCCAGGGCCCCATCTGAAACGTAAGTATGAAAGAACTGCCGCGAAATATGGCACGCTGAAGTTGCTAAATCTATCCTCTCTATGGCCCTTAGAAAGCGCGTATAATGCATGCGCCGTGAGGCAATGTAAAACGTCAAAACGCTAATCACGCTCTGGTTAGTTGTAGCGGAACGGAATCGATTAAGCACAGCTGGCTCAGATAAAAGCCTGACCTCGAGATGCGCTTCAGGTTGCTATGCGCGCGGAAAAATGCCTGGACCACCTCTGCATTGATTGTTGAGATATACACTGTCCTGGCCTGAAATTACGAAAGTCAATGCCTTCAGATGGGTAATGATTGCCTTAAAGCTAGAAATGCTTGGAAGTTCCTGGAAATCTCTGAATTAACTTAAACTTATCGCACAGTCCGCAATTTCTCGTCGGCGGAGCGTTGCTTGAAATGTCCGATTGGACGTCAGCTGTGACTGTGAAGGCAACAGTGTAAAAATGTCAGCTTTCTTTCGAACATGCCACTCGTCCACAGTTTTGTTTTCGACGAGATTAGAGACAACATACCTAAGAACACAGAAAAGAGAAAGTGACAGAGGTGTGAAGAGCGTGGGTGCATTGCTTAAGAAGCTCTACCACTGCACCCTACGTGACGGATGCCGACGGTCACCGAAACCAAGGAGCATAGGAGATAGTTTTCTTTTTAATTTGTAGTCTTCATAAACGGGAGATTTATAAAAGCTAAAAAAAAACAACCACATGCCGCCGGTGGGATTCGAACCCACGACCTTCGGATTTCGCGTCCGTTGCTCTACCAACTGAGCTACGGTGACGGCTATCCAATCTGCCTTCGGGCTATTTATGTGTAGTGTAAACGGACCTGGATAGAGCTCACCAGCGCCACCCTCGTCCATAGCAGCGGACGTAGCACGTCCTGTATTACCACGAGCGCAACGTCGAAACGTGGTCGAACGGTGAGGGCGGAAGCTGTGCGAAAGCCCTCTTGTGCTAGGGTATCAAGACTGCCAGATTCAACATAACAGAAGCCAACAGCCACCAAAACCAAAAAAAAAATCATCCTCTATGTTCTTTGTATGCTGAACTACACCCTACGCAGTGGTGTAAATTTGCCCCCAGTGTATTTAACGCACACTTAAACCGCCGCGGTGGCTCAATGGTTAGAGTGCCCGAAACACATGGGTTTGATCCCGGCTCCGGCAGTGGCATTTCAATGGAGCCAAAATTGCAGAGCCTCATGTGTTGTGCGATGTCAGTGCATATTACAGAATCCCAGGAGGTGTAAATTTACCAGAGACCGCCACTACCGCCTCCCCAATTGGTGAAGCCGTAATGGAGCCGCTTAACTTCGAGCCGTTAAACCTCATAAAACCAAACCATTCAACCTATACAACGCATTTTTCTATTACTGATAGACGTAGCGGCAAACACGATACTTGGGCTCTAACATAAGGCCAATCAGTTAGTCTTTAGTGTGATCGTTCGCGTCTCAAGTAACTGTGAAACGTTTGAATAGCAGAAATTGGGGCCAGTTGATTGAAATGTATGGTTGAAAAAAAGCGCGAAAGTAACACGTGTACGAATAACAGATGTGTATATTTTCTTAGATGTGTTATCTATTATTTTAGATGTGGATCCTCTTTTATCTTCTCTTCGTCCACGTGTTTATATCGGGATTTTTTCAGCTATATAAAAGGTTTGTTTGGGGCACCACGCCTATGCTTAAACAGAAGACTCCATCGTAGTGAGCTTCCTATAGGGAGGGAGAAAAATTCTCTAGCAACAGACCTGCCATCATATGCCACAACCATTGCACTCAGGTAACTTTTATCAGTAGAGAAGACGAAACGACACCTTGCGTTTAAAAGGTCGTACTGCGTCGTAAACTCATCACTTTGTCACTACACTCAAGAAAATATTAGCTCTACATGCTATAAAAAATGCTATTTTTTTGTGTTTTAACACTTACAAGAATCTTTCGGTGTTTCAAGTTGAAATAATTAAACGACCAGAAATATAGTCACTTTGATTTGCTGTGGCTTTTCATCGTGAATATTTTCTTTTATCAGAGAATGCTCCACGCACTTGAACGGGGACCAGATACAGAAGTTTGACGTCCAAATTTATGACAGAACGAGACAAAAACGTTTATTGCATAGAATGGTTGGGTGGGCCCTCATTCCAGCAGCCCTTTGGCTCCTGCCACTCTTGCTCGGTTCAGCAGCAAAATCTGGTGTTCCGGATGTGAGCTGGACACCGCCGTCTCTCAGCCCTCAGATGCTGGTTTATTTATTTATGTATAGCTGGGTTTGTCTTGCACGCCTATACCATATAGTCTAAGTCAGCCACTTCACCCCAGAAGGCGTAATGCTAATCGTACGAATTTGTAAACATAAAGCTGAATTTGACAGGATATGTATACAAGTATTCCATTGCAATTTCCTGAGGATGACCCCTTGCTACCTGATCAGATTTTTGTGTGGTTCGGCGTATTATTTCCTCGATAATCTTAAATGTTGGCGTAAATTTCTGTAACTTAATAGTGGCTCTGGATAATTATATTCCTGCGAATGTTGGGGGATGCGGGGTAATAGCACGCGGGCAGCGGCGTGGGCGCCTTCGTTTCCAACATCCTTAGAGTGTCGTGCAGTCCATATGACTATGAATTTAAACTCTGTATCTTTAGTTGAGAGTATTCTGGTTGCGTGTTTACTAGTCCTTCCTGTGGTATAGCTACGACATGCAGTCTGGGAGTCCGTAATTACATACGAGACCTTACGGAAAACTTTCACCAAAGCAATCGCCGCCTTCTCTTCCTGTTGGCATCGAATTGATGCGGCACCATTTAATTTCCCTTGCGCATCCGTGCATGCTATGGTAGATATCCCTTTGACGGGCCCTGGCGCGTCCACGTAAATTGCGTCTTCCATCCCGCCCCATTTCACAAAACAAAAAAATTGGCAGTGGTTTAGCTCTGGTTAAACCTGGAGTGACGCGATAGCTACAGCTAGCTGAGTGGAACTTGGTCACGTGACCAACCACGTGATCAGCCACTGCGCCGCGCCGCCGGAAGCTGCTCCGCACACGTTACCAACCACGTGACAGTGTGGCGGCGCCGACACGCTGAAGGGTCGAAATGCTACCGTAATGTTGGTATCGCTACAGAACTACGTCTCTTAAAGCAGTGCCGTGGTTCCCCGCTGTACATTGGAGTTCAGAATAAAGCCGTACTCCTCGATACTGTACAACTCATTGGCAGGATCCTCACGGCTGCAGATGTCCTCTAGAATTTCTTCACGAGGTCTCCCACTTAGGCGTGGTTTTCTGTGTAATACTTCCCTGCTTTTAAAATTGTGCCTGATCTTCGTTGCGCCACAGGAAGAAACGCAAAGAAAAAAGAAGACTTCTATGCATGGGCAAATTGTTGAAGATGTATAGCTTCATCAGTCTGTTATAGAAACGCTGCGCTATACTGCCAACCGCTTTTGCTTCACTTCGATAGCCTCCGCGCCATCTTCCACAGTGAAGCCAAGTGGAGCGCGCGGCTAGTACAAGAGGGGCATGGGAAAATATGAGTATTTAAAACAATTATTTCTTGATGTTAACGACATTATTGTACTATCATGTCGTGGTCTTGTTTTGTAGGCAGACCAAAATGTCAAAATACCAGATGTGATAATATTGTACTGTCCTGTTATTAACTGAAAAAAGCGGAAAGGAAAGTTGTAGTGAAATCGTTGCAACAGTGAATGATTTCTAGTTTCTTTGCCGTGAATGGAAAACAGGTCGCTGAGTTTGCTTTTTAAAAGGTTCATTTTGCCCCTGAATATGATTTTATGTGGGAAGAAAAAGGCGTCGCGCAGCCTCTAAAAGAAGGATCGTTTTGCACTTTTAAGAGCGTTAGCTCTTACTCACCACGTTTCGAGATTTCGTGGGGTCTGCTAACACCCTGAGATCGGCGCGTCATCTGTGGCAGCAACTAGAAAACAGAATATCTCGCATGGAGACTTGTAGCGCCATCTACTACAGCACTGTAGAATCAACCACCTGCCGCGTGCCAATAATGACGTCTCGGTGCAATATGGTGGAACTATGCGAGAATGACTTCAGGGGACGAAATAGCGGCATAGTTTCGGTTCCTCGAATCCAGGATGGCGGCCAATAAAATTGTTTGTGCCCTATTGTTCCTTTCCCCCCTCACCCCCCAAAAATATCCTACAACGGGAGGAAAACTGTCCCGTTACGAGACCGTTATAGGTGTATACATTCGTTCCGCTATATATACTCGGACATCAAGGGGCACCGATCCGGGGACAGTTGTGTACCGAATTGGGTAGGCAAATAAAACCCTATGGTTTCTGGTATAGAAATAAAACCACAATTAAGTAATCGGTAAACATTGTATACATGCAATTACTAATTGAACGTGACCATATCGCGCCACAAGCCGAATTCTAGGCCCACATTGACTCCCCAAACGAAGCAAGTTCCGTGTGGGACGTATAATAAGGAGGTGTAACAGGACAACGGGCGCTTTATTCTTCGCTTTCTTCGTCTAGTAGACCAAACAGAAAACGCTCGCTACTTCAACGTCTTCCAGACGGTGGCGGCCTTTTTTGAAAGAGCAAAAGGTTTTTCGCTTCGCGAGCAAAGCTGCCGCTAGTGCTTCGTACATGAAAACACCGTTCGTGTGACTTTCCTTCCTCACCGCCACCTTTCACATGAGGGTCACCATTCATGACAACTACGTGCACGAGGCTTCAGGCTTCGCTTCCAAGACGAATGACTCCGGCTTTGTGAACGTTTGCGAACTTGCGACAGCAGACCAGAAAGTGTTTAAGGTCGTCGTTGCAACTGTTTGCTCGCTCTGCATAAGCAACCGCACACAAACAGACACGTCGGCTCTAACACCTACAGAAATTGTCTGTAGACCGTTTATGGACTTTCTTATATACTCTATTGCCTTACTATACATATTTATTCTTGCGTATTCGTCGTCTATAGAATGTGTAGAGACAAAAGTCTACTAAAAGTTAAGACCATAGATCTATAGAATGTCCATAAGTGTCTATAGATTTGTATTCCCTATAGGCTATTCTCTAGGGTTTGTCTGTAGAGAGCCTATAGACTTTATAGAGAGAAGGCTATGAACAGTCTACAGACTGTCCAAAGAAATTTTTGTAAGGGCTAAGTAAAGGCAAATAAACGCCACAACGACAACGATATATATTTTCAAATTTGTAAACCCGACTAATTATGCTTACATGCAGCAAACAAGAACACCGCGTTCAAAGTGCATTGTGAGGGCCCGCTGTAGTCTCCCACCTCCTTGACGATATTGTGAGTTACAGCTATGCTAATCATCACATATAAAAACTGTAAGCAATTTTACACAGTAGTCCACATAGTCCACAGTAGTCCACAGCGGAGTCCACAAAGAGCTTTTTTGATTGTCCTCAGGAAGTAATTAAGCACGAGTTCGCGTGTTCTAATTCGTCACGGTGGCCTTTTTTGAACCTAAGCAAATTGCAAAAATCATTTGGATGGTAAGATATCAGCGTAAGTAAAAAGTCCTAGGTGACCGGAATTTATAAGCAGCCCTTGCATACAGCCTGTCTGACCCGCTGGGCACATTGTTTCTTCGAGACGTAAGTATGTATAAACCACCAACCAAATCTCAACATAAAAGCTTAGTAACAAATCTGCCTACCAGCAGCAGACAGCGCAGAACGAGCTAAACCTTGTTGGAAATGTTGAAAGGTTGTCTAACATTTACGGAGAATATTCTTTCAGGTGGATGCAATAAATTTCGAAATGTGGCGATTTGTTCAGAGCCCTTAAAGTGCCCTCAACACAGAAGCGACGCCAACCTATGAACTGTGTCAAAAGGTCATCACCTTGACTACGCGTTCATGCCTTTCGCAAGAGAAGCCCTTTGGGTTTTTCTTCTAGACATCACATCCGTCAGAGAGCCTCAAGTGTGAGCGCAATCATGCGTATGTGTGCGCGGGAGTGCGGTTCTTGCTTCGATGTCACTTGAACTCTAATCCCAATTATCTGGAGTAGCCTATCAAGTGTATGGCCCAACAAACCTCTCCAGGCATCATTACGGTGTGTCGCTGTCCTCATGGAGGCCAAAGAGTTCGATATAGATATCCGTCTTTCATTGCATTCCAGCTCGGGGATAATATAGTTGCATTACCACCGCTGGAAGCATTCCCCTTCCAAGGGCCGCGGCGTCTTAAGTTGGAGTGGCGCTACACAGAAGTTCCTGAAAGTGCATGCACCCGTTACACAAGAACCTCCTTCGCCTTTCCCTAATAGGGACGCTTCGCGTGAGCCAATTGCACGGTTGCTACGCAGGCCGTAGTTTTTCACTGGGCTTGCTACTTAGCAGGCTATTTAACTAGACACAGCGTTTGCCAGTTCCTGCTACGCATACTCCAACACGTGAAAAGCAGCCTTAAATAAAAGCGTAATATTTTAATTTCCAAATTCAGTTGACACAAAATGAAGTGCTGATATTTTGTGAAGTCGAAGATCGGGCTAGTTTTCAGAAGATAAAAGTCGCCGTTAGGCACTTCTGTAGTGGTTAGCCCGGATTTTTGATTACGGCTCAGGGAATGGTTCACCAATAATAAAATTATATGCTGTGCCTCCATGTCAGCAAGCAAGAGATTCGGTGAGCTCCTTTATTTTTGAAATTTATTTCATCTACACGTGAACTTCGTTTTTGCACTGCCTTTGTGCGAAAGAACAACCCCGTAATAACTTGAACAATTTCTGCTCAGAACTTTGATTAGGCGCTGCCTTTTCATCTCTCTCCTGTCTTGAGAACAAGTTTTGAGCTTAAATTTGACATCACATGCATAATAATCATGGAGGGCTAGAATAACGGCCCTTTTGTTTTAAAGGTCAAGCCGGCAATCTTGTAAAGAACAAAATATAGGCTTGAGAATGATGGACCACAAAAAGCGGTAAAAGATGTGGCAAGCTAATTTTGTAACTGATGAAGGCGGGCGTCTTACGCTAGCGTGACCACTTGGCATTTTTCAGAATGTCTGCACGATCGCTATAGTCGTGCCGTGCCGTAGAAGTTACATACGCTTGCATTTTTGTGTTCTGCTTTTTTACATTTTCTTTACAGTGATTCACTTGCGCAGTTGCTGGATATATCGAATAAAAGCACGAACATGGTTTGGAGAACAATCGACTTAGCGTTTCGTAGCTTTATCAATACAATAGTAGTGTCACTGAAATAAACCACCTTAGGCTTCTTGCACTACGCGCCAATGATATTTCCTCGAAAATTTTCTCTCAGAATAGCCAGTGGAGGTTTAAAGAAAGCCCAATGCGTTACTCTTAAACGTGGAGCCCCACTTGCGATTTTCTGTACTTACTCTACGAGCTGTGTGAGGTTACGGCTTGCCCCTAACTAGCAAAGGAAATAGGCACTCGCGGGTTAATGCATTCATTCCCCTACGAGATTACGATATAAAAATGATATCGTAAAACAGGTGCATACAACTATGCGGACTTATGTGCTGCCAAGCACGAAAATTTTCCTGCTGCCGTTCTCGGTTAACTTAGACAATGTCCCGTAACAGTGGCCCAACCTTTCCAAAGCATTTCGTAAACTGCCATTCAAAAGGTATCAAGCAGAGAAAGTTTATGTTGTTGGGAGAAGGTGTAAGCTTGAAATGCATCACAGGATAGGCGTAGCGTTATCTAGGATGGCTCGTCATGCGACATGATTTCACCCGCTCTTCACACGCCTTAGCGATGTATTTGGCCGCCTTCGTCGCCTTGTGACCTTCGTGGACTACATCAAGCTACTGTGGAGCTACTGTGGAGCTACTGTGGAGAAAATCGGCGGCCTGGGCAGCGATTGAGCGCCGAGAATTTTGGAGCGCAATGTTAATCGATTAAAGGCGAATAAAACAATGAAAGGCCGCAAATCAGCATTTGAAGCTTGAGGGGCTAGGGCTATGATCGAATGGTGTTAAACATCAGTAGAGAGCTGCTCTGTTTGCATCCGCTCGCGTTAGAATCTCGCTCGGGGCCACAGTGTCGTAAGTGCTTTCGCCTCTATGCTATTTAAACTGCAAGTTTCGGAGCGTTTTCGATAGCTACGAAATAATGTTCGGCCATAGGCTAGTTGCAATCTCCGGATGATATTCGTCACAGGTTTGCCAATAATTGCATCCAAACCCATTCCGTGCTTAAAAACTTTTCCAAACCATACATTCGACAGCGTTTCACACCTCCGCCAGCGCATATCGAGCAGCTTCAATGCCAGATACCTGAGACCACTGAGCAATTCTTGCTGGCGGATAAATCTTTGTCATCTTTATTCGTTCGTTCGTTTGTTGTGCGCTTCAATATGTAGGGCGGCAGGGGCGCTGCATCCGTGGCAGTGCAGTGTTACTCAAGCGATAGAGAGTCTCGCCCGTGTCGCCACCGGTACCTCTGCGTACCCGCACACAAAGATGAGAAGGCGACCAAAGCGGCCGAACGCCTGGTTATGACCGATGACCGAAGAAGAAGCGGAGCGTTACAACGCGACAAGCAGAAAAACGACACTGAGCACGCTTCCCAGCAAGACAGAGAGAGCCGCTTGAACTCAGCGGCACGGATACATACAGCACCGAAAGTGCTGAGGGGTACTAGGCATGCTGCCCCCGAATTGAAGAAAAACGAATGATGGCGGCGGCTCGTTGAGCCACGAAAGCAGCGAGGAAGGCCAAGCGCGTGGCCTAGATCGAAGGTCCGAAGCAGGCAGAGGCGGCGGCACGCCCAGTAGAGCCAAAGGGTCTTACCGACAGCTATGTACGTCTTTCACGACCTATGAGTTGTTCTAGAATGTACTGTGCTTTCCCTTCTGCGCAGTTGATGCTCACATCTTCTCTCGAAGATTAAAGATATTAAAATACTTTTCTGAAAGATTGTCTACAGTGTTCTCTAGCTTTTATAAAAACGCACCTTGCTGCCCATTTAACTGTGTACGTAGAAAATGTGAAAGGGTTAAAAACATCGCGATTAGAAATGTTATGCGCGCTTTGGCCAGCTCTGCTGAACTCTCCTATCTTTAGGCCACGCTAAGAATGGCGTTTCAAATGTTCTTGATAAGCGCGCTTTCTCGCAACGAACAACAAGCCCACTATTGATCACCTTTTTACAGCGAATTTGTATGTTATTACTTTTCATTATTTTTCAAACGTTAGAAACAGTAGACCTGTTATCGTTACCGGATCGATGGATGGATGGAAGGTAGGAGCGTCCCCTTTGAAACGGGGCAGTGGTAGTTGCCACCATGCTCAGTTTTTTCCCTTTATTTTTGTTTAACTGCGGTGTAAGTTAATAAAGTTCGCCATTTTCTATAAAAAACGTCTTCGTACCCTTTTAAACTTATGTCACCTCTCTGCTGTTGAGCCACCAATCTTCCAATCGCTTTTTGCGAATTTCCACCGCAGATTTATTTACATTACTATTGATATCTCTAAACCCTAGGGCATCAGGAAGAGTGACTGTGCCTGCATCGACATCGGAATACATACCGTTACATTTTTGTATGAGGTGTTCTATTGTTTCTACAGATTTACCACACACAGCACATGTGCCGTCTTCTTCGTTAAATTTCTTTTTATAGCTGCGCGTTCTAAGACACCCTGACCTAGCTTGAAAGAGGGCACTGCCTCTTGAGGTATCATAAAACGCTTCCTTCGTGATCTGCCTCTTCCAGTATCGATATAGATTTACACTGTGCTTTTTTTTCCATTGAATCTATCTAATATTTACCTTCCGCGTTTTTAACCTGTCATTTAATGCTCTTTCTCCTTCCTCGCGTCTGACAAACTTACTGGTTAGCTTTCTAGTTCTTTTCCGCCCCTGTTAGTCAACGCTCCTTCTGAAAAGGTATTTAAATAACTTAGCTTCTCACCTCTTATCGTCCAATTTCCTCACGCGTTCATCGTATAGAATTTTGCTCTGAGCTTCCCGTGCTTCGTACGTTGTCCAGCCCATATCCCCCTGTACTGCCTCGTTTGTGGTTTTCCCGTGGACACTTAGTGCTAATCTTCCAACAGTTCTTTGATTTACTTCTAATCGCGACTGAACTTCAGCCCTTAAGCATAGAACCGCATTTCCGAAAGCAAGCCCCGGCATCATTATTCCTTTCCAAATACCTCTGAGGACTTCATACCTGTTGTACCCCCACAATGCCCTATGTTTCATTATCCCAGCATCTCTTCACCCTTTTGCTATGAGAGACTGTTCGTGCTTTTCCGTGTACATATGCCCTTTGTTTACCCATACCACGAGATATTTGTATTCGGCCACTAGGGGTATTTCATGGCCTTGCATTGTAAGCTCCTGATCAGTTGTACCGTTGAAAACTATCACACCTGACTTAGTTGCGCTAAAACTGAAACCTAGACTGTCTCCTTCGTCTCCACGGCAATTCACTAACGTTTGCAAATCTTCCTGGCTATCAGCTAACAGTACAATACCGTCCGCATACATTAAACCCGGTAGTCGCTGCTCAATAACCTTTCCGCCTAATGTGTATGACAGATCATAACCTAGATTGCTTCCTTGTAGCCTTCTTTCCATACTTATCATATAAAGCATGAACAGCAGCGGTGATACAGGACAACGTTGCCTTAATCCTTTGTGTACCTGGACAGTTGTACTCTTAATACCTTCCCATGTTATTTCAACTTCATTTTCCCGATAAATTTCCTGCAGAAAATTAATTACTTGATGACCGACACCTTCACCCTTTAAAATGTTCCACAGGAGTTCCCTGTTCACGTAGTTGTATGCATCGCTTATGTCCAGGAAGGCTAAATACAGAGCTCTGTTTTCCGCCTTAGCTATTTCTATGCACTGGGTAAGCACGAACAGGCAATCATCTAAGCGCCTACCACTTCTGAACCCGTTCTGAAGTTCTCCGAGTATTCTATTACTTTCTACGCATGACTGAATTTTTATTTTCTCCGCCTGCATCGCCAATATAACTGATGTTATCGTAATCGGTCGGAAGATTTTTATGTTCATCTTATCGCCTTTCTCTTTATAAATCAAGTTCATTTTACTCTGTTTCCAGCTGTGCGGAGTTTGCTTATTTGTTATAACTGCCTTCAATGTCTTTATCAGCGTTTCCTTGCCTCTTGGGCCAAGTTCATTAATTAGCTTGATGGTAATTTCGTCCACCCAGCGGACGTGCATTTTGTAATATTTGCTTCCACCTTTTTACAGTTAAGATTGGTCAGTTCTAAGCTGTTTTCTATATATTGTGCTGTCCTGTGTTGCTTTCTCAATTGGGGTGATTACCCTGTCGTCTTTCTTAAATGACTCAGCTGTAACTGATGAAATGTAGTTCACAGCGTCATCTCCCTCTAAACATTTTCCCTCGGCATCGTAAATCTGTTCCTGCTTTCTGTGATTCGCTTTGACCAGCCAGCTTATATGGTTCCAGAATTTTCTTGTCCCCCCTTTAGTTGCATCGCGAACTTCCGCCAGCCAGCGATCAGAGGACTGCTTTATTTTAGCCTGGGCGAGGATCTGCACTTGCTGTTTCTTTTGTCGATAAGATACCCATTGTCGGCCTGTTTCCTCTTTAGATAGCTGCGTACTCTTTGCTTCTCTGTGTTCCCGTGATGCCAACCGTCGTTGTTCGATGGCCTCCATAATTTCCTTATTCCACCAACTTCGTGGCTTCCTCTTTCCTCTCCAGCGGTTTACTCCTTTTACATCTTTTATTTTTGCACTAATGAGTAGCTCTAACTGATTATAATCCCACTTTTCCATGGGATGATTCTCTATTGCTTCCTCTATGCAGGCCGCTATTAGCGCGATTTGTTCGTCATTTAATTTTGCGTACTATTTTTGACTTCCCTGCATGTCTCTTTTGAGCATGTCTGCCAACTGTAGACTAATACGCTTATGATCACTCCCGAGGCTGTACTTTCCCTCTTCGTCTATTTCCATTATTGCGAGCTTGCTATACATCCCCGGCGACATTAAGCAGTAGTCAAGTTTGCCTGTTACAAGATTCCCACGTGATTTGTCCCTTACATTTAGTTTCTCTATTTACAATAACTAGGTTGTGTCGCTCACAGATGTCTAGCATCAACTTCCCGTTACGATCTGTGTATCCATCCAGATCCTCGATGTGGCCATTCATGTCCCCCAACAGAATAATATTGGCGCCTTCTCCAAAGTGCTTTATATCGTCATTGAGACACTTAACTAGATTCGTGTTCTCTTACCTGCATTTGTCCCCTGTCCCTAAATAATCTACTCCTAGCCATGTCCTTTCACCGGCAATTGTACCTGATACCCAAACATATTCTTTGCAAGTTGATTTTATTCTTTTCCAATTTGTTCCTTGATGTATCAGCATACCTACTCCTCCTCGCTTCCTCTCCGTTGTTGTTCTGATGCTCGCTTCCCAGTCGTAGCCATCAATAAACGGTGGATCTTCTAGACCCCTGAGATGTGTCTCGCATAGCGCGTATACACCTGCTTCTTCGTCCTTTAACTGCTGTTCTATTTCTAACCACTTCGCTCTCTTTCTACCGCCTTGCATGTTTATGTACCTGATCCTGGCGTTAAATTTCTTTTTCTTAGTTTTCCTCCTGGACCTCCTAGTGGCCATTTTATTGGCGTTAGCCTCCATTTTTAAACTTTCTACTTTGCTTCTACCTACCCCTACGCCCTGAGCCGCAGTGGGCCCATTAAAAAAGCTACTGCCCTGCCTGCCAGGCGCCAGCCGATCTCGGCTCCTACCCTTCCATTAAAATGGATGCCATTTCAAGTAAAGCCAACGCCAAAGCCTGTTTTATGCACTTCCCTGTTCAGGTCTTCCACTTCAAAGCCCTTCTTCTGGCTTAACTTCCTTATCTCTCGATTAATAGGAAGAACGTCCTTGGCAACTTCTCCGTTAAGTCCTTGCACCTCCCGCACTGTGCATACCACGACCTGGACTTGCTGTGCTATCGCCCTTAACTCGTCAACTCCTTTCGCTAAACTTTCCACTACTTTTGCGGCTTCATCATTCAGGATATCATTTAGGCCCGCCGCTACCACTACCAAATTGCGCTTTGCAACATTTTCAAAAGTTCGTTTTTTGTCGCTCTCAGTACTGCGTCCATTGTCCTGCCTGGGAATGCCCCGACTGCTATCCGCTTTTCACTCTTAACATGTTATATTATAGTACTCTTGCACCTGCTTTAATTTGAGTCACTACCGATAAGCACTGAGGTATTCCCTTCCTCCTTCCTAACTTCCAGATTATGCTGCCTCTTATCTGTTACTGTGACCTCATTCCTCGGAGTTAGCTTGTTCTCCTTCGCTCCATCGGCACCAGACTTCCTAGCTGCCACGTGTGTGTAGCTGTTCCTGTCTGAACCTGCCTTACCTAGTTTCTTATCGCTGTCCATGCCAGTGCAGGCCCCATCCACGTGGCTTGCGCTGGACTGTCTGCTAATGTGGCTTCGCTCGGCAGTGTCATCATTTTTTGCCTAAAATAATTGAGTAAGCTGTTCTTGAAGTTTGCGCTTCTCAACCTGTATCTCTCTTTCTAGAACCTCTTTACGTAACGCTGGGCTGGTGTTCGCTTCGTCAGCCCTGTCCAGGCGTGCACTTAATACGCAGAATTTGCACATAAAATTCGCGCCTTCGGCCTCCTCGAACCGTGTTTCCTTCAGATTCACCGACGCCTCACACTGCTTGCATTTAACCTTCAGTTGCTTGACCATTTCAGCAGCACTCGATTATTGCTAACACAAATTGCTAGAATGTCTACAGGCTAAAAAAAAAAACACCCGAAAGCACGTGCTCAAATAAAATTCTGCCTACCGCAAAAGATTATCACCTAAAAAAACCAATAACTACCTGTCTAAACTAGTTAAGTCACAAATGAGCGCCACAGATCTATAGCTGCCGGCCGGGAAGACCCGGCCGTTAGGTCACTGACTTGTTCTTTCGCGAGCACTTCACCTAACTAGTAGGTCTAAAACTAGCCTAACTCTAAACTCTAGAAATATTAAAGGAAAGAACTCATCTATTTGTTGTAGTCACGGCGCTCTCGCAGTCGTTCGTTCGTCCGGTCCCGGTCACCACGCGTAATCCGAAGAGCACCGAAACAAACGTCCGCACCGCACGGCTGTCAACTGTCCTTGCGCCCCCTGTTGACTGAAGCTATAAACCACTAAATAACATACCTTCACCAAAATGTACCAGACGTAAGAAATTAGGGAAGCACAAGTTTTCCCGCGGAGGGCCTCTTTTCTAACTTTAAAGCAGTGCGACGGTTGCTTCAGAATAGTGAATTGGAGATTCAAACACCAAGCAGATGCTTTATGCTTCCTGCAGAAAACAAGATGAGGAACGCCGAATGCAATGCGATCGCTGCACTTCGAGGAGGAGCTCGAGTAGGAACGAAAACTGGCCCACCAATCCTCCGTGGATATTGGCTGAAATAAAATCACCCCTGCATTGAAGAAACCCAGCAGCTTGCTTTTTGCTAAACCTTCAGAGCGTAGATATCACTCCACCGCATTTTTTTCTTCATTAAAGCTAAATGTAAAAACATTCTACAACTCGTACCCCTTGAATCCTGCCTTAAGAAAGTCTATATTGCCTTAGGAGTTACTGGTAAAGACTCCTCAGTAAGTAGTTTCAATATGACGCTGACCGGAAATAGTAACAATGTTAAAGTTTTCTTCAACTGCACTGCGATACTTTGGAAAATTGAAATCAGTTGTTTGAGAAGGCTGTATTAAATTTAGCCACGGTGAGTCTGCCTCTATAAAACGGATGGCAGAAGGAAACGTTATCCCGTCCTTTTTTTTGTATCAACGTTCGACTTAAGAAGGAAACCCGAGCGCACTCTTTCACCGAATTGAGTGTTATTTCCAGCCACGTTCGCTGTGTAGAGCACTGTCATAGGTTTGTCATAGTACCTGCAACTGAAAGCGGGAGTGTAGTGAAACAAAAAGAGCACATAAAAGCTTACAACTGAATGCGCTTTGACGGTTCTTTTTCTATTCCGTGAACAAAAGAAAAGAACTTAGCAGTGGCTACGAAGCACAAATAAAGCTTGCGTCCTCCTTAACCTCGTTCTTAAAGGAGAAATTGCGATATCATTTCGAAGTTGGCCCAAACCACTGTGGCCCAGACTCATATATTCCAAACGACCCCCCATATTTCAGAAGCAGGCGCACCCCAGCGAATGCGTTAAGGTGGATAATTGGGTATTAGTGGGTGGATTAATGTAGATAATTGGGTGTAATAAGGCTAATTATGGAAGATTTTCGGGTGCCATTATGTGGAAGAGTGAATCCGAATAGTATAATCTTATATATCTAGTAAAGTACCCGAACATTCAAGTCCTCAGGTTTCTAAACTTGGCGGTGCTGATGACGTCAGTACCCTCTCGACCAATTAGAGAATTTGTTTACAAAGACACCGGAAGGAGGCGGGTGGGGTGTTCATAAGACGACAGACCAAATGCTATCACATTAAAAAGAATGCTGCGGGTGCTGATTGCAGAGAGAGTTGTGTGGACGGCTACTCAGAAAGTACCACGACGTCCATGCAAAACTCTTTGTAACACTATTATAGTTGCTCCTCCTATATACTATATTGGGCGCTCTTTCAGCCCGCCGTCCGCAGCAGCTAACGCGAAATTCTGCCCTGGGCAGCGGAGAAGGCGCGTTTCTGCCAGCGCTTTACCAAGGGGCAAAATAAATTACCGCTGTTACCGCGGTGCTTTCTAGCGGACGCAGCCGGCTGTCACATAGTATTTTTTATGTGCTACGATGGTAATTCCGCTCAACTATAGCATTTTTGTTTTTGTTTTAGGCGAGAAAAGGTTTTGAAATTGAACCCCATCGCCGCCAGTGATTACTGTCCGTACTGAACTTTCACAGCATGGCGTCCGCTTGCCAGTTTCGGAGAGGCAAATTGAATTGAAAATGGGGTATTGGGGAAAAGAAATGGCGCAGTATCGGTCTCGCATCTCGGCGGACACCTGCACCGCGCCGTAAGGGAAGAGATAAAGGAAGTACTGAAAGAAGAAAGAGGTGCCGTAGCGGAGGGCTTCGGAATAATTTCGACCCCCTGGGCACCTTTAACGTGCACTGACATCGCACAGCATACGGGCGCATTAACGTTTCGCCTCCATCGAAACGCGGCCACCCCGGTCGGGTTCGAACTCTGGTACTCCGGATCAGTAGACGAGCGACGTAATCACTGAGCCACCGCGGCGGGTGGAGAGGTAAACACCGCCTGCAGTTTTTACGCTTTGCTTATCAGATGGACGATGAGAGCAGGATAATCAAACTGTTTCCTATCTGATTAAGTAAAGATTCGAGTTCAATGTCAGTATACGTTCTAGGGCTTGCCGCGTGGGATAGGTAGCACGGTCGAATGCAGGTTCCGTGTTCGCGCGTTTGTGCCTCAAACCTTGTCTTCTTTTCCACTCTATGTAACTCAAAGCGAGGAAGTTTATTTCTAGGGCGCCACTTTTCATTGAAAGTGCGCTAAAGTGATTTCAAAAAGATAATAATCCGCGAACTCTGTTTCATGAATAATACAAATAAAACGTTTGTGGGGTATGCGCAAAATAATAATAATAATTATAATTGGTTTTTGGGGAAAGGAAATGGCGCAGTATCTGTCTCATATATCGTTGGACACCTGAACCGCGCCGTAAGAGAAGGGATAAAGGAGGGAGTGAAAGAAGAAAGGAAGAAGAGGTGCCGTAGTGGAGGGCTCCGGAATAATTTCGACCACCTGGGGATCTTTAACGTGCACTGACATCGCACAGCACACGGGCGCCTTAGCGTTTTTCCTCCATAAAAACGAAACCGCCGCGGTCGGGGTCGAACTCGGGAACTCCGGATCAGTAGTGGAGCGCCCTAACCACTGAGCCACCGCGGCGGGTAAACAACCAAGAAAACGGTTTACTTAGATTTCTCTAACGGAGCATTTTTGAGCCGGAAAGAGTTTATGAAAGCAATTTTTTTCATATATGTATGAGATGTTACTTTAACAATCAATATAACCGCAGATCTCCACTTGAGAGGCTTGCATTTTGTTTCGGTATTAATGTTTTTGCTATTCTTCAAAAGCGTTCCCCCGTCCTTTTCTATGGCAGTCTTCACTGATCCATGCGAGGGATGGAAAAACTATACAAGAAAGATTTTACTCCAAACTGAAAGAATGGTCTGCTATCTTCAATATTTCCGTAACACTACCTTACTATTTCCCAGTATTCAAACTTTTTGTCCAAGACGGTTGGATATGAACGTGTCAGTAAATGGCTGATTAGGATTTTCAATTGAAATAACATCAATTCCTATTTTATTTTCCAGAAACTCTATGGATGGTCACCTGGGCTGAAAGCGGTACGAACAGCTTGACGAAGGCTCAGGAAACCATTACATGGCAACAGCAGACAGAACGAAGTAACAATTTATGAGCAATGCAGAAAAAGTCATCAATAACTAAATAGAAAAGAAATTGTACTGCGCATGCATCAGAGCAACAAAACAGAAATAGGCTAACATAACGTTTATCAGTAATGAACTCAACGCAAAAAAGAGTGCATCAATAACACAGAAGTTTTTTTATACGACATATGAAGATATACGGATTACATTTGCACAAAGTATGTTCGCAGTTGTTTTGGACTGGATCCAGCAGTATCTTTATACACATTTGTTGAGAAAAAATGGCAGGTTGTGAGCCAAGGATTGAAGCTTGTAGTAAGTTCTAAACTGCGGTAAGGAAAAAGTGTCAGAACAACGAGTGTCAACTATTGGAGTACGATTTTGAAGAAAGGAAAGTTGTGTCAAGAAATTACTCATACCTGTGGTATAAACGTAAGTTATGAGCAACAAACGAAATTCATAGATATTATCTACACGGATCATATACATAGTAGAATGATCCTATTGTGAGATTATTACGCGATGTTGACTCAATGTTTACGATAAGACGAAAAATTTTCCTTTGCAAAACGAGAAGCTTGTTGATATTTATTTTAGTTGTTGCCCATACCAGTGCACAGTAGTTAATATAAGAAAGAAATAGAGCGTAATATATTTGTAGTTTAGCGCTTGTTGGAAGATAAGTGTGGCAGCGTGAGATAACGCCAGTAACAGCCGATAGTTCTCTAGAGATGTAAACTGTATGAGCGTCCTGTTTAAGTTGTGCGGAAAAATACACATCGAGAATCTCATGATCGGTGACTAATTCTATATGTTGGTCTTGAAAAATAAAACAAATTCACCGGAGGAACTGCATTATTCTGAGCATGAAAAATAGTGGCTTTGGATTTAGTTGGGTTTACTTTGAGTTTATTTACTCCTGTCCATGCTGATAGTTTAGTACGGAGCAGCGCCACCGTCGTGTTGTGTCGTAGAGCGGCAAAACAAAAAATGCTCCAATAAAATCACTGCTTGAAACTACAATCATATGAGCTACGTACCGATGCGCTCTTTGTATTTTTAGTTGAGGCACTTCAGTGTGGAATTTTAGGCTGAATAGGCGGCAAATCACACTTGTTTGACACTTTGACTTTTTTGTTTTCTGAAAAATATTGTGTACCTTTCAATCGAACTCATTTTTGCTAAGTAGTATATGTCCCAGAGAGACAGTATAGAGCTTTTACTTCGAAGGCAATGCTGTTGTTCCCGCACCCGATTTTCACAGAATTGTCGTATCAGGTGTCTGATCATCCCGTAATTTTTCCTATTTGCTTACGAATGTCATGTCTGTTTTGAAAAAAATATATATATAATAATGGTGCCTTTTACAACAAAAAAATTCAAAACACAAAAAATTTTTGCTGGCAGTTTATTGGTGGCTGATACTGAAGCAAAATGCTTATGCATTGTTCTGGAAAATTTTGGGCAAGAAAGAAAAAGAACTAACTTTTTGATATTTAACGAGACCTAGTTTTTCATTACTATGAGAAGTCTAAACAGCTGTGACATCACCGGAAATGTTTCAAAAAATATTGAGGGAATTGCGACAGTTCTATAGAGAGCCATAAATGTTTTGCAAGCAATCCCGGAGAGAAAACTCAAGGTCTGGAATGTTTGGCATGAAACGAGTCTATATTCTAACCCAGAAATCTTCAGTCCACATTCAGTCGTAACGCCTTCAGTTTTAAAAATTTTGAATGGTTCCTATACCTTTCTGTTGTTTTTATTCTTTATCAAACATTTTATGACAGCACAATTTTATCATGGGGAGCCAAGAAACTGCAAGAAGACGTTCTTTTATACTTTTATTAGCTGCCTTCCGAGCTCCACAAAAGTTCTTCAACTTGTTATCAACTACTCCCATTTCTGAAAGCTGGAGAGCTTTAACGTCTCCATGAGGCGACTTTCTCTGCTAGTACTGTTGTCCCCAACCAGGAAATCTAAGTCAACATGGTGGCAATAAAAAGCAACACTTTTCTTTAAGCTTAAAACCTGTATAGAAGCACTTTCGCTTTGAATCTGTGATGATTATTAGTTTTTTGCTTTTTTTTTTGCACCTGAAGAAAGAAAGCAAGAGCCCGGATTCCACGGCATGGAAGAAATCAGTTTCACTTTTTGCTGAGAGAAACGGCGGCATTAAATTCGGAACCGGTTTTATACTTCATTTTTATATTTTACTTTGCTCCGGCTTTTGCACAGGACTGTCGGCTGGGTAAGAGCTAGCTGAGCATGATTTAATATTAATGCTGCCCTCTTGAAATTCATAATTTTTCTTTCGTTGACTTCTTAGCTGGTGAGGATGTCGAGTAAAATTGATAAAAAAATTTTGGAAATAAAATTTTGTTTTACTTTGTTGCTACTAAGTACTGCGTTATACAAGTTGTTTCCAGTAGAGAGAAAGAACAACTTGGTGTAGAAGAACTCCTAAAGATATGACTTATATATATCGTCAGTTTTCAATGTGCTCTTGACGGTTGCCTCTAGCGAGTTGATGTGCTTATTACTTAGTTGACTTTTAAAAGATTCGTACTGTAAGTAGTTTCAAAAGGGGGAGTTAGAAGTTCAGTGTAACAGATTTGTAGCTCAAAAAGCGCAAACTTCTCACGAGTATTATGAAACTATGATGCAGAAGCATCGTTTTTTTTTTGTACAAACAAAAGAAAAACCGTAAGTTTACGTACCTAGGGTTTTGCTCAGCTGGGTTCAACAAAGACGAATGGTAGAGTCGAGCATTTTTCTGGAAGATGCCTCAATAGGAATGCTAGCGAAAGTCATTATTCTACAAATAGGAAGGTAGGAATAACTTTATTAAAATGCCGGCAACCGCCGGTTTGACGCGTCGTGACGTTGGTCAAGCGTCGACCCGGGCTTATGCCCTATTCTGCACTACCCTAGTTCGGCCAGTTTGGGGTGGGTCGTGAGGCTTGTGCTTTTGAAGTGCACTCCGAGCCTGTCGGACTGCCCATAGTTGAATGTCCTTGTATGTAGACTGAATTCATTGACGCCTTGCGCTGAATGCGCATTATTTGTTTTATTATATTATATATCATTTCCAAGCGCTGGAAGTCCACAAAAATTATCACACAAGAGCGCTTAGTATTAACAAAATTTCTTTAATTTAGCTGCTAAGTTCTTTCCCGGAAACGGTCTCCACGCCACATCTTTTAAGTTCTAACATACAAAAATGTTACGAACAAAGAACTGGCAAGATGCGAAGGTGCCACGTGCAGTATATTCGAAAATAACCTGGAGTCCTTGCGTGATCGAACAGCTGTAGCACAGGGTGACACTGAATGTATTTCGGTTTGACTTCCATTATAGAAGGACAAATGCGCTTTATTTTTGACTGCATACGGTTCGCCACGTTAATATCACATGTCTATAGATTCTAGTGCAAAGCGGGCATTGGAAAGAGCATCAACACACACTACTGGTAGTGCGTGTTCTCTGGCGCTAGCGGCGCAACCCTTTTGCACCACAATGTGGAATTACAAACGCCACTGTCAGAGCATAGCCATCGATTCTGGACAAAAGCATGCGCGATAGGAAAAAAAAAGTTCATGAGCGTAATTTTTTCATATATTGTAGGATCTCACTACAACATTCAATATATCTTTATATCTCCTTTAGAGAGGCTTGCATTTTTACGCTATTAACATTTTTTGCTATCGTAAGAACCGTTCCCCATTGGTTTTCTATGGCAGTCTTAACTGCTTCATGCCAGCGATGGGAAAAGTTTAAAAGAAAGATTTTGCTACAGACAAGAAAAATAGACCATTACCATCTACATTTCCCTAACAGTACCTTAAAATTTTCTAATCTTCAAAACTTTTGTCTAAGAATATTGGACATAGAGACCGACTGTACATAGGAGAAAATAGGTTTTGTGTGAGTAGAGTGTTGGAACAAAACTCTAAATATAGCGAAGCAACTTAAGAATACATGGCATGTTGGTTATTCCGAGAATGAAAAACGAGCAATGTTTCTAAACTTTTCATACATCATTTGTTCCTGTATCGTACCTCGTTCTGTTGCAGATTCGATTAGTACTAGTGTTTCAACAAAATCAATTATTGTTACTGTTTCTTCTCTTATCTAAAGGTCAACGCAGGCTGGTGAATCAGATAAATTGAAGCGTAAGTCCCAGCTCTCGCGGTGTTTTTGCAGCCGCCACTATTGTCGGGTTAATTTTTAATTGTATTTTCAGTGCGAAGTGCACATACTTTGAATTCTTCGAGGGAGCCAAAACATTTATCCGAACTTTAGGTCTGAACCACAGAATGCTGCTTAAAGGTACACCTCGTGCACTTTTTATTTTAAGGAAAGTTACTTCATGAAGAACACTTTTTAGGCATGTTTTACTTGTTCTGGTGTTTTTCATGGTTACCAGTGCTACTTGCGCGACATAGGAAAGTTAGTGGTTGCCTTCTAATAAATATTTGAAAATGCCCTGCCCGGTGAGCCTTTTTTTATTCTACGGAGCTGGAAATGGAGCCTCAGTTTACTCTGAAAAAGAGCCGTCGTGAACGCAAACAATTTTCTATCACTACATACTTTTGGAGAGTTCTGCGCTCTAGAATGGCCTTCTCTACTGTCCGCTGTTAAAGTGAAACGTGTACTAACATGACCTTTAGCTGTGCCATAATTATGTGCGGTGTCTTTCAAGCGTTTGGGGCAGGCCACCAGACAGAAAATTTCAAAATATGTTTGCTAAGTTCTAGACACAGTCAAACTTTAGACTATTTTGAACTGAAAGTTTTTGCGCTGGGGTCGAGTAGTTGATAGAAGTTGGCAAATATCACAAAATATTATTAAGCTCGATGACAATTTCTCGGACAGTTTGCTTGCTGCAAAAGCGCGTTTGCAAATTTGTGCTCTTCGATGTAGTGTTGCTAATTTTCATTAAAGTGTTAAATAGTGCTCGAGAAATATTCATAGGGCGAACGCTAGTAATAAAAAATAGTACAAATCGAAATTAAAAATATGAAAAATTTTTACCTTTGCGGAGTGTGCTGAATCTGGTCTTTCATAAATATTTGGTTTTATTTACCCTATGTTCAGTTCACCAAAAATTACAAAAAAGGAGCCCTCTTGTGCTTACTGTTTGATGCTCCTTAATAAATGTCAAGATGCTTGAAACTCAACTAATTCTTTTTGCTACAGCCTCCGGTTCAAACAAGTTCAGGCACAGAAGGAGTGTTATACCGCCATGTCACAGCACTTTGAACGCTAAAATGGTGTACCCGAGAGGTGGGCTATTTTCGTAAAGCTGTTAGGTAAAAAGCTAGCTCCTGGAGTGTGGCTCTGCCACCAGCTGACTGTGGCTGAGAGTCGTCTGTCCTTTGCTCGTCTGCTCACGGGATAAACAGCTTAACAGACAGCGGAGGAATGTGACTTCTAGGGTCCGCTTCATGTCAATTACTTTCTTTTGGATCCACCTAGTGTCAGTAGTAATGCACGTATTTGTTGCCGTTATGCCTTTGTTTTTGCTATAGCTGCGCATTGCGAGTTTTTATACGTTCTACGTAAACAAGATGGAATTCAGGGCACAGAGATGTCAGCGACATAATGTCACCAATAAACGAAAAGAATTAGGTTGTACAAGCGAGAGCTTATTTTTCGTTGACGCGCTGCAAGGACCCTAAGTGGTCTTTCCTTCAGATTGGACAATGCGCGCCATCCTTCGTAACCCCACTACCGTTCACCGTCATCACCTGAATTTTTGTACTGTTTTAACAATTTATGCTGCTTAAAATGTGTACGAAGCTAGACTATCGTTGTTAAAAATCTAAAGCCAAGGAATCAGCCACGACACGAAAAAGAAGAACCAGGTTTTTTTCCGACATACGCGGCGGGTGGAAAGTTTTCCAAACAAACTGAACTGGAAAAAACAAAGAGCTCTTAGTGGGAAGATGCGCTGTCATCTTCAATACCTTCAGGGTTGAACCAAATCAAATTACGCTGTAAGGGCAATTTGTGAAACTTGACACTCGCGTCCTGGATGTTTCCGCCTCACGAGTAGCAGATAAACTCGAGGCTCCATAGTTTGCTTTCTTTTTTATTTCCCCCCCCCCCCCCCCCCAGGCAGCAAAGGCGGTCATTCAAGCGCTAGAGAGCACGGGGGACAATTTGTGCGACACGGCTTGCTGCTGAGATCACCGGCTAATTTAGTTTCCTTCGCTGGCACAGGCGGCGCTTACAACAGTTAGCAGCTCCGCGCTGTCATTCTTGCGTGCGTCTAATAACGTGCCCCTCTTGCAGGAAAGTCATCCAGACGTTGCTTACTCTCGCGTGGCACTTTTCGAACTGAAACAATTCCTCGAGAAGGAGCAGCAACGTGAGACGTTGTACTTAATTTATTCCATGGTAGTTAGCCGTATGACAGAAAGAGCACACGTGTTGGGCACAAACTTTCGCTACATGTAGCAAGAGCAGATTTTATCGCGCAATGAATCGAGGGCCCTAACAAACATATATTACTCACAAAGAAAGCGCTGCAAGAGGAAATAAGAAGTGTAGTACAAAGTGCTGACCTTCATGACCAGCAATTCTGGACAAAAGCATTTTTGAGCGGAAAACCTTTTATGAACGCAATTTTTTGTTTAATGTATTTCACTATAACAGTCAATATATCCGCAGATCCCCCGATAGCAGTGTTGTATTTTTTTTCTATTTACGTTTTTGCTATCGCCAGAAGCGTTTCCGATTGGTTTTCTAAGGCAGTCTTAACTGTTCAATGCGATCGCTAGAAACACTTCAACAGAAAGATTTTGCTACTTATCATAATAATGAACCATTACCCTTAATATTTCTATAAAAGTGGCTTACAATTTATTTTTCAGTTCTCAAAACTTTTGCCCGAGAAAGCTGAACTTGGCAGGGATGGATGGATGGATGGATGGATGGATGGATGGATGGATGGATGGATGGATGGATGGATGGATGGAAGGAAGGAAGGAAGGAAGGAAGGAAGGAAGGAAGGATGGATGGATGGATGGATGGATGGATGGATGGATGGATGGATGGAAGGAAGGAAGGAAGGAAGGAAGGAAGGAAGGAAGGAAGGAAGGAAGGAAGGAAGGAAGGAAGGAAGGAAGGAAGGAAGGAAGGAAGGAAGGAAGGAAGGAAGGAAGGAAGGAAGGAAGGAAGGAAGGAAGGAAGGAAGGAAGGAAGGAAGGAAGGAAGGAAGGAAGGTAGGTAGGTGTGTCCCCTTTGAAACGGGGCGATGGCAGTTGCCGCCAAGCTCGGTTTTTTCCCTTGACTTTTTTTAACTATATTGTAAGTTATTAAAATTCTTCGTTTTCTTTAAATACACTTTTCTACACTTTTAACCTTACGACACCTCTCTACTTTTGAGCCACCAATCTTTCAATTGCTTTTTGCTAATTTCCACCGAGAGTAACCAGCACTGCAGCGCCATATAGGGATAGTAATCTTATATAACTGGTGACGGAATGAGCATGCTCAGCTCGAGCTTGGTAATAAGCGACAAAAGCGTTCTTCATTCATAGAGTGAGCTCGATAAAAAAGGAATCACTTTGCGCAAAATGGGCTCTCAGTGATTCTTATATCCGTCAAATAGCCACCGTAAACACTCTCTAGTAAAGAAAATGTCAAAATATTTCAATTCATTAGCTGTACATTCATTTAATAGTAGCCAGAAGAATTGGTTTTCTTTTTCGCCCTTTTCGCCTCACTTTCTTCATTACCATCCTGCATTTCGCAACACTTCTGAAATTTACATACCTGCATATGTATGAAGTGTTACTTACCTTTAAGCCATAACGCCTTAAAACCACAAAAGCTTGCATTTTTGGATGAGCAAATAAAGTGAAGGAGATAAAAGTGTGGAAGGTTTTTGAGCTGATTCTGAGTTGCTTTAAAGTACGATAACAAGCCGGGTGTGAAGAACGCATTACACTAAAATTGTAAGGTGTTGCTTGACGATGATGCTGAAATTTTATAGCGCAGGGGCAGTTTTGGCCAAGGATCGCCATGACACAAGGTATTTTCTTTTATTAATTATTGTGGCTGGGCAAAAAACTTATTTCCAATCATGTCACCTCTGATAAGCCGAGCACCAGACCAGGCGAATGCTTCTTCCTTTTGGGTTCCTGCCGGTATTGGGGATCCAACCCCGCACCTTCCACATGCGAGGGGGATGCTCAACCACTAAGCTCCCGCCGCGGTAGCGTAGAGTTGCAAACTTTTTTCTTGCACATATATACTTGGTGTGGTGCAGGAAACCGCTTAACGACAAACGCCTCGCACTAAATTCTCCGTTGCATTTGCCTCATTTTCAAAAGCCCCACTCAGAAGCTCACGACATGATTGGCATGTGTCAGGTGGCCCGCCACAGAATACGCCGTGTAAGCAAGGGACTCTTTATTCACGGTCGAGCGTTCATGCTGTACTAATAGTGAAAAATTGTTGCATACACTAGTAAACTTTATGATTTACTACAACCGTATGAGAGCCCTTCACAACAACAAACATAGCGAAACTAGAAAATGTTCAGCGCAAATCCGCGACGTGTATTTATAACTGCTATAGACTGCGCATGTCCCCCACCTGTCTATTTCAGACTGCAACTTAGATACACTGGAATCATGCCGGTACCGTGAAGGAATAAAGTTTTATTACTTACTGTACAACGACAAAACACGAATAGACTAAAATATACACATTCAACCCGGAAATGCGCGTACGGCCCGTTCATTCCACAGAAAAAAAAAGGTTTAAGACTCCAAATGTAAAACCAGCGTGCTCAAGAACTCTTTTTTTTTCCCGAGGACGACACGTAACTCGAATGCACTGGATCCCAACATGCTGAATGCTCCACTCTTGATGCGTTCACAGACGCACTCCTGAGTAAAAAACAAAATACATTGTAATCTGCTCTGAGCCTGTTCTTGTGCCCCGTATTCACCTTTTACACCCTTGACACATTTTTTCCCGGTCACAATCGAACTCTGTATAAAGAACCGTGTGAATTTTGACGCTGCCGACCATCTGTTAGCTTGAAATGCGCTTTCTTGTCATATGTATATATTCTGCATAGTCATGGCCACCCACTCCTGCCCGAGACCTTGCATAAGGTCGGCAGTACCTGCAAAATAAATAAATAAAAAAACAACATTATGATATCTCTATTGACTATATTATGGAGCATTTTTCTAAGAAATTCGTTCAGGCTGAGGCCCCCGTTTTACAGGTCATCTTTCAGTGCTTAATCATGCTATCCTTTTTATCGCACTTTTAGCCCTTGCAAGCCAGGTCGGCATTCGAAAAGTAAGCAGACACGCTCCAGGGGCAGCGCTGCTTTTCTTGAGAGCATGGATGAGAGCAAGGATATTCCAGTATGACTTCTAATCATGAATTTTTCTTCCTGCAAATGAAAGCACAGAAATAATTACTTCTTATATGCACATTTTTTTGCAGCAGTACTAGAATAGTTGGATGTGGCTTATAGCCATGCCAATACTCATAAGGACTAGTAAAGGGGGCATCGCGGTTACTGTGCAGGTTTCATTTTTCAATACGAATGTTTCGTGTCATCAGCTCGTCCTAGAAAAGGGACTTGGCAGAAAACTGACCACTTGAAGCGGGGGTCCATTCAAGATTTCTTGATGCTAACTGCACAATGGTGAGAGCGGTGAAAACTTGGCCTTATAAACTTCACACTGTTTACAAGATACTGAGATCTGGGACAGCCCCCGCTATTTTCAGGTGGGGATTCTGAAGATAGCTTTTCGCAAGTGGGGATTATTGCATGTAGCATACGATAAAGGAGCTTTTGCAACGCGGCGTAGCGAAGCGGTGCTCTTGTGGCACGCGTTTTGCAGTCTAGTAAATCGTGCCATAATCTTTACTTCTACGCTACTATTTCTGTTTGCGCACGCTAAGTCTTAGTAAAGATTCTCCTGAAGCGCACGGTGTAAGACACAGAGACAAAAAACACGAAGGCTTCGCAGTGAAAAGACAGCGACGATGGCGTAGCATCTTCCATGGGGTTCAGTAGCCATATACTGACGATTACTCACGGCAAATATCCTCGTGCTTAGTTTTACTTAAGGCTGCAGAGTAGGGGAGATTTTAAAATGTACTTTACTCTTTGTTTGCTTTACACACGTAAAATATCTTTGAGAACGTAAAGCAAAGATTGCATGGAGTCCCTGGAAATCCTCGTCCACGTTATCGACATGGCGGTGACATGCACCGAAGCAATACGATGTTCACTTATCAGCATAATCTCCATACGTATGCAGCTCAGTCTTAGGCCTCAAAGCATCATGGGCAGCCTGGGTTCTATATAAGACGCGTGAACTGCTAATGCGAGTGCGCAAGCACATTGGCAAACACAGCGCTGCAATATTAATAGCACCGTTTCTCAACCCCACCAATACTTTAATTTTGTGTTTTTACCAAAATGCGTTGTCATTTACAGGCTCTCTTCACGATGCATTGAGTGTCGCGCGTAATAATAAGGGAAATCGGCTGCTTGAAGCAGAAGCCTGCTGCAGGGAGTGCAGTTAATGGAATCAAGCGCAAAGACAGCCCAAGAAATGCGCTAACGACTTTAAGAAAAAGTATTCATCTATTGTTTGAGAACAGATAAGCGTTACTGCTGGTGACATGAGAAGTTTAAAAAGGGAGTGAGTTGAGAATGCCGGGCTTGGGAGAAGTCTGGAAAAAAGGAAAGGAATGACCCTAAGCTCAGTTCGTTCAGGGGCTTTCAGCAAATAACATTCAGGCAACAGCGCATGATGTACGGGTATATATCAAAGAACAAGAACACGTATATCGTAATTCTGTAATTCTAATAAAGATGGGCGCCTTGAAGCGTACTCAGCAGATCAGGAAAATGAGACACGCGCTATGGTGCATTTTCGCGTCCTTAAGCTGTCGTTCTTGATCGGGAAAGAGTTATTGCAGCGAAAGATTAGAAGCGGCGACAGAAGTGAGAGACCTCGTACACGGCGCCAGGAGTAAAGAGATTTCCGCGTAATCGCCGCTTCACAATGCCAAGTCAATCGACACCAAATCCACTCTTTGTTCACCTCTATAAGAAGAAAAAATGATAAAACCAAAACATGGTTCGGACAAATGATTGCGAGAAGTGTTATTAAGAAAAAAAATATTTCAAATAGGCTGTTTTTCTCAAAGGAAGAAAAATGGCGTGTAATAGAAACTCTCGTGCTATAAAAGGGTCTTCAGTGAATGTCTTTAGTTCCTATAGGCTGCTTATACTTGTGCGTTGTTTGAAGCCACGTTATTTTTTTTTGTTGGAATCTTCGGTTACAAAGACAAATCGACGGAGCCACTTCTCACGGTGACGCAGATAAGAATCAGACATAAGCGGCGACTGAAACGAGAGAGCTTTGAAGGGATCAGATTTCTATCGATCAAATGCTTTGAAGTCTTTTTAGGGGGTCCACTAAAAAATCTTTGATATCCCTCTGGAGCCCCGTGTCGGCCCTCTTGTGCTTCATGCTGATCGGCGAGATCTTTGCAGTGCGATGCGTGTGTTTGTTTGAGCGCCCCATTCAACTAAAACATGAGTATTGACAGGGAAGTTAACGAAACTCAAACAAACTTAAAGTTAGGCTAGAATCCTTGCATGCGCTCTCTCTGTCTGAGGCAACTTCCGCGGTCTATGAAAAAAGCAAAACATGGCTTGGAGGGAAAAGTGGGCCAAAGCGAGACATGACACAGAAATAATTGCCTTTTTTATAATTCGAAAGTATAAAAAGAAAATTTTCACAATTATTGGCCAGCGACCTTGCATCGCACTCAGTAAATATGTTAGGACCAGCGTAAGCTGAAGAAAGCAACATTTTAATACGTGTTAAAGTTGAAAATCTCGCATTTTGCCCCCACATTTGGGATAAAAATGCGGCGCACGTTGCAATATGAGATGCCTTTTCAAAACAAAACATTGTTTATAGCTTGCATTGTATTTATATCAAGGTGGCTCAATAAGCTAGAGCACTACATGGGCCCAGCCCACACAAAATTCTTCACCCTGACGGGCTCGGGCCGGTTAGTGGGCCAAGTTCGCGAAAGTCAGTATTTCGGATGGCCTCAGGATGTCTTCAGGATGACCTTAGTTCTACACACAACGAAAAAAAACAACAAAGAACTTTCTATACTTTCTTAAGCACCTCTTGTGGTCTGCAACTTCCAATACAAAGCTACTCGCACCTAAAGCCCTTATTCGTTCAGTTTTAGAATGCCAAAACATCGTCTGGTTTCCGTTTGTGCAAAAAGATTTAAACATGCTTGAGTGAGTGCAACAAAAGTTGGGCTGAGGCTTAGCTAAAGTGTTAAGCCTGGATATCTTGAAGCGAAAAGCTTCGTGGCTATGATCGTGGTTTAGCTTAAGGTTTCATACATAGAGTTACAATTTGGGTATACCTCTCGTGATTATGGCGTTTCAGCCGCTTGTCTAGCCTTGTACTTTTCATATCTTCGCTGCTTTTGAGCGAACTCCCAAGCTACCACTTCTGGGTATTCTTCTCCTCCTTCCATGGCGAAAGGTCAGAAGACGGAGGCAGCGCGGGGAGGCGACGATGGCTGCTGCGGCAGCAGCGGCCGCATGCGCTCCGCGTGACGTTATTCGGTTTCATGGTCAGACGACGCAGTCAGCGCGCCGTAGCTGCGATACGACGGCTGCGGCAGCAGCGACCACCTGCGCTCCGTGTGACGTCACTCGGTTTCGCGCATGCGCAGCTGGGCAAATTTGTAGTATGGCTCACGCGAAGCACGGTGTTGACAAGCCTAGTGAATCTTTTCGCTTCAACTTCGGTTCGCTGGACTTAGAACAGGCACCAGCGCAGTGACTCCCCCACGGAACTGCTTTCCCGAGAATGCCTGGACGATCATCAAGCGTCAACACCCCGTAGACTAAAGTTTTTATGCCGGTTAATTCATAATGCACTTGACATGGATCCTGCCATACATACTAGTTTTAACCGTTCCCGGGGAACACGCCACATGCACAAATTTGCGATAAAGGAATACACCTGTCCCAACAATATATTTATTGCTCTTTCTTCCCACGAGCAGTGTGTGATTGGAACGCTTGAGGTAACTTAATAACTTCACAGGACTATTTAAGAAAATTTCTGTGAGCTCACGGCTACATCATTTCTGTCAACGAGCCAAAGCTCACGGCCATCTTCAGTCTGTCTTTATTTATCAGGTTGGTCCTTGTGTGATGTGTACTCTGTGCACTAATGTATGAATGAATACTTTGCGATTTGTGTAAATGCTTTGCTTTGAAGGAAAATTTAGAAGAGCACCGTAAGTCTATTCGCATGGTGTTCCTTGTTTGATGGGTCCGCTTATGAACGTGTTGCTTTGATTGATGTTTGCTTGCATTATTTGTTGTTGACATGTACTTTTCTCGTGTACAAACCTACTCCCGTAACAATCCCAGGTCGGTCTAACAGTATAATGAAATAAATGAAGCAAATTCCTCTAGGACTCGTAATTCGCATGGACGTTTGGGTGGGGCTTGGGCACACCCGGGCCACAGGTTTGACAGCAGTAAGTTCTACCGATTCCGGCTTGAGCATGTTGGTTTCAAGGGCTCCCAGCCTCCTGAATGTTCCGAGTAAAAACAGGCGAATATAACGTAGAACAGTGCTCAATATTTGAATTTTAGATCTGGTTTTCTTGCTTTGCACTTGAAACTTGTGAATCAGCATCCCAGTATTCTAATGGCTTCTTTTTTTGTATTTTTTAACGAGCCCTAATAAACCATTCCTCATTTTTTGCCTCTTTTTTGGCGCACTACACGTTTGACAAGTTTATTAACACTTTAAGTGCTCATTTTAGATAGACCAGTGCATAATTCCTTCATGCAGAACGCGAGAAAATTGGATGAAGAAAATTACACCCTTGCCTTAGCACTGAAGGTTGTGAGCGGTTGCACCTGCTTAAGTCTTATTGTTGCATCTCTTTCCGCTTTGTCATATACGGGCAGTATCGCTAATCTATACGCACTTTTTTCAGCTTGCGTTGAGAATTTGAGCATTTTATATAAGTTAAGAGGACGCAATAAGGACCACGTTATAAAGTGGTAGCGTACGCTGAATGACAACTAATACAGGTCACCTTTGAGCAGACGTATAATTAAATCACTGTTATAAAACTACCAGGATGTAATTAACTATTGGTAATTTTAATCGAATGAAATAATTTTCTGTTCTAATATTTCTCTACTGTGATGTGGCGTGAAGTAGTAGACGTTAACACACATGTTGTGAACATCTCCGAGAGGAAATTGTCGGAGTTAATTTCTATTACAACCATAAGTCATTTGCCACCGAGGCCTCAAGAAGTGCAGACCGCTCCGGTAAGCAAGGTTCTGGATTCGGCGCTTGTTTCTGTCTTGAGCGCAATAAAAGCAATGGTGTTGGCCGTTCTTAATTTTTCTTTTCTTTCAGTAGCTTTTCTTTGTGATGGCAGGAACTATGGGAACAAAGAAATAGAGGAGGGGGGGGGGGGGGGAGTAGTTTGCATAGACGGTATCTGAAGGGCAGCTAACAGAATGTCTTAGTCAGGTTTTGAAAAAAACTTGGTGTTTCTTTTGCTGGAGGTGCTTGTTTTGAACGAGAGTTTTTCACACTAGAATCAACAGTGTGCTTACGTGTTGCCGGGACCAAGCGTCTATTGTCCCCTTACCCAGCTGGCTGGCATAACCGGGTCCGCGTGGTCAAATGCGGTCCGAGGCGGGCCTGTGTTAAACGTTTGTCTATAGGGTCGGGCCCGGGACGAGTAAGAAAAGAAATAAGCGATGAGCCGGTATGGAAGGGGGGGGGGGGGGGAGAGGTGATTTCAAAAAGTAGATCCACGCATTGCTCTGCCACAGGCACCTACCAATATTTGTGAGCCTATCCACATTATAAACACAGTATCCAGACAGCCCCCTGGCACTGCTGTGTTCCAGGATCTGCTACTCACTAGGCAGCCTAAAAATCAGACTTTGAGTGTATACTGTCCACGCAGTACTTTTGAATTAACTGTATTCTTAAGAACTTCTTTCGGTCTTAGTATACCTGTTGTCACTGTTGCTTACTTTGTTCCTGAAAAATGTACAGGCTATTTCGCTCCTAATACGCGAACAGTGGCTCTTCTATACCCTGGTTCCGCAATGTCTGCTTGACTGCTCAGAATTCGAAGGCGTCAGCCTTGAGTGGAGTCCTTATGGCACCCCTAAAGAACAAAAGGTCAGAAAAAGTGAAGACAAGTGCTCTCCATGGCTCGAACAAACTTAGCGCCAAATTTTAGAATGCTTCGTACTGTTTACGGTTTTTCTACATGAAATGAACAGCCCTTCATGCTGTGTAGAATCAAGAAACCTCTAAGAGAGGCATCTGATTTTAAAACTACTCTTAACCGTTCTTGAACAAGTACGCGCGCTTGTCCTCCTTCTTCGTTCGTGCCCGTGGTCGCTGAGTTGTTATTTACAAAAGGTGCACCAACTCGCTCAGTTTTCGGTTCTTCTGCAGTACGCGGTCATCTTGCATTTCGCCTCCTTCGAAACACGGCCGCCGCGGCCGGCATCACAGAACCCGCATCGTAGTATCCTGGAGCCCAGCGCCCTAACCACTGAGCCGTCGGGGTAGGTACGTAGAAGCGAAGAACTCACGTTCCCTGCCGGAAGGATAAAAATAATGATAATGGCTTACGCAATTCCGCTGCCGCAGCAGTGTGACCCAGTGAATGTTTTAGACGCTGAGATGACAATGATGGTCATTTATGCCTCTCCTCTTTAAGCGAGTGTTATAGGCAAGCACACCTGTGGTTTCTCAAAGAAATGACTTACGTGCTCTAAATTGTGCCATAAGCTATAAGCTCTCCAATTCGGAGTTGCGCCGTCTCCACAACAGCTCTACCAATTATAACGTATTCTCTGTAGCATTGTGCGTGTGGCCAAAAGCCGGGATGTCAGGTATCCGGTATCCGAGCATGAGGCACTAGCGTATTTGATGTACCTGCGTTTTAATGCGCCGAGAAGGTAAGCATAGGTGTATCCGTTCGCTTAGAAACCTCTTTGGTTAGGTTTGTCGGTCCCAGATGAATTGTTCCCAAGTGTTCTTTCTGCGCCTTGGGATGCGGGGATGTAACCAACTTAATATAAGGGTGTTGCGTAAACGTGAGTGTCCTCCAAGTATCTGGACATTTCTTAAAATACCTGCGAACAATGGGCACGTTACATAAATGAACGCATAATAGCTCTGCAGCGCTAGGATTAGAACTTTGTCCCACGTAGTCTGATATTTTGAGGGGCTAGTAATTTGGCCGTAGCCACGAACATTTCTTGTTCCGCAAATCCTTCAATACCCAAGCCTTTACTACATACAACGCTTCATAGAGCCTTAGCGACTTTTGCATGGCTCTGCCTTTGGATCTATGCGTCTTGATTGCCTTTTCAGTCTTTCAACACTGGTGGGAGCTGTTTAGTACTTTTTGTTTTACAGGATGTTCCGCATTTTATCTCCTTTCGAGACACTTCGTACGCTACTTTAATGGCTTCTTGCCGGTGAGTTCAATTAGTGTTCTGCGAATTCTCATTGTGTTATCTAATCTTTGTGATCGTCTTCTTTTGTAGGGGTTTATGACAGGAGTCTAGTTTGCTGTTCGCTTTCTACTTTCTCGTTTTCCTGCGGAGTTTTAGCCTTCAGTACAGTTCTTGTATATTACGTCATTTCACTGTAATAAATAACCTGATAAAAAATAAGGTGGACATCACCGGAGGCGGCCAGGAGTAGCTGCATAACTACAGTCACTGCAGAACAAAGGCTTCTCCCATATCGCACCAATTACCCTGTCTTGTGACAGTTTTATCCGTAAAAACCCCATAAATTTCCCAACCTCATCCGCCTAACTGACTCTGCTGCCCCTGCAACGCTTTCCAACTCTAGTAATCTGAGCCGCCATTCTTAAATGGTCCTTAAAGAGTGGTCCAGAGAGTGGCTATCAAATGCATTGTGTAGAGTGAATGCCACTTAGTGCGCATGCCGCGTACAAGCCATCAGAAGTGAGCCGATAATTTATAAATAATTTTTAACAATTCTGAGCGCGTGACGCCAGCAGTAAAGGCGAGTTTATACTCTAACTTCCTCGGCGATCGGGTGAGCTCTGGTGGTGATCGGTCACCTATAAACAACCGAGCCGGGTTGGAGGGTGGAGTGGGGTGCAGTTCTGAAATCGTTATTTTTTCTCGCTGGGTAAGGTGTATTAGCTCCAAAGGAAAACACGGCGGCCGTTTAGTCGTTGATATTTCCGGCGCTGATTCAGCTATATCAAACACATTCGAGCTAGGATCAGAGGTAATGCAATATCTCTCAGTATTACTTTTTTTTACGCTCCGTGGACACCGTTTCAGTGCTCACAACGGGGCGTTGGTTATCTTGCCTTCGCGTTACATACTCTGCCCATGTCCGCATAGCATTGATTTCGGCAATGCGTTATTAAAGCGAGCATGAGGCGAGAAGGCGCGGAGACACGCCGCGGAACGCCTTCGCGCGGAGCACTACAGCCGACAAACCACTGTCACTCATCGAGTGACAGAGACAGGTCAAGGGATTACATAAAATTTGGCCCATCGTACGGAATTAGCTAGCGAGACTAGCCAACAGCAGAAGGCTTTGCAGGTTGCAACTTCACATTTAACGAGATTAGAGGAGATTCCACTTGGAAGGATTTGGGCTCTGAAGGCCCTTACACCGCCGGAGACGCACCGATGGGGCTCTCAAGAAGAAAGAGCGTCCAATACATGTCCTAACTCTTTCACACCCGCCGCTGTTGTGGATGTTCGCCACCTGCTATGGACGTGTCCCCGAACAAGTGGTTAACGACTACTTGGGAAGAAAACTTCACCCCGTTGCTTACGAACATAGTAAGGGAAGGAGCCTGCTGAGGTATATGGATGAAAGTAGCCTCCACAAACTTGAATAGTATATTAAGGCGAAAGCCCGGTCGAGATCCTGTCCGTCTGTTACATCGCAACCGGAAGTCAGAAAAACGGAAGTGACGTCGTACCGTCCGTTCTTCCATTACGCTCTTCAACTCGATAAGAAAAAAATCTTTATGCACGATTAGATCCGAACCACCATCCTTCCGTTCTGCAGCCGAGCGCGTGCTAAGGACCCGACAACGTTACTTCCTGCCAACGCATATGTAGTTCTCCTTGTCGAGGACGCTGGAGAGTGTTTGCGGAAAGGCGTCGAATTAGATGGATGCCTCACAAACGCCCTCCAGTGTCTCCAGCATTTAAGATTCACAAACAATTGTGTACCTAATCAATGCCTTAACCACACATCAGTGACGCAAGCAGTAACATCGCGCTGAAGGCTTTCTCCTCACCGCACTTTAGGTCACTTCAGAGACACTTAAGACTGCTCTTCTTACGTGTCCATCCATCCATCCATCCATCCATCCATCCATCCATCCATCCATCCATCCATCCATCCATCCATCCATCCATCCATCCATCCATCCATCCATCCATTCATCCATCCATCCATCCATCCTTCCATCCATCCATCCATCCATCCATCCATCCATCCATCCATCCATCCATCCATCCATCCATCCATCCATCCATCCATCCATCCATTCATCCGTCCGTCCGTCCGTCCGTCCGTCCGTCCGTCCGTCCGTCCGTCCGTCCATCCATCCGTCCGTCCATCCATCCATCCATCCATCCATCCATCCATCCATCCATCCATCCATCCATCCATCCATCCATCCATCCATCCATCCATCCATCCATCCATCCATCCATCCATCCATCCATTCATCCGTCCGTCCGTCCGTCCGTCCGTCCGTCCGTCCGTCCGTCCGTCCGTCCGTCCGTCCGTCCGTCCATCCATCCATCCATCCATCCATCCATCCATCCATCCATCCATCCATCCATCCATCCATCCATCCATCCATCCATCCATCCATCCATCCATCCTTTCGTCCCTCCGTTCGCCCGTAATATGATGCGCTGGAGCTAAGAGAGCTGTTTTGACCAGGCAGGGGTACGCGACGGCTGCCGTCACCACATTCTTAATCTCCTAGTTACCAGTTAATTCTACAGTAGTTACCAATCACAACGCTTCGTGGCGTTCTGTGTTCCCAGACCGTTAAACATTACTTTAAATTTATGCCTATCAATTTTTAGGCCCACTGTTTTTTTCTGTCCAGTCCTGGATCATGCTTTATAATTCATCCCTTCAGTTAATGTCGGTTCGTTCAGAGGGGGCGTTGCACAGGTGCCACACCAAGTTTGCTTTGTCGAGATAAAGTGCTTTGAAAAAGGCTGTAAAGCCGCTATTCATTAACCTCACGTTACTTTTTTAATTACTTCAGCTTGAGGTCATTGTACGCCTCCGGTCTACGCGGATAGTTCTCGGAGTTCCCTGCCCAGGTGTCCCCGCAAACACACACAAAATGTGCGGAAGTCATTGTCCGATGTTTAACAGCATCATTACGACGGCCGAATGCTCCTAGCATTGTTAAGCGCGTGCATCCGCCAGCGAGCTGGTCGTCCTGCCAGTTAGCGCATAGAACTCGTCATGCTTCGAGAAGTGACACGCAGGCACGGCGACGAAAGGGGAAAGCGAGAAAATATCACGCAATAATGGCAAGAACTCCTGCAGCTAGAGGGTGCTGGGATGTTTCTATTATGTGTTTCTTTTTATTTTAGCCGGGTCCTGGACTCGAGGTTGTGCCCAACCTTCAGAAGATTTTTCTACCTTGTATTAAAACTGCACTGGTAATCGGAGTTTACGGCGGTCCTTGAAACATGACCGCCCCAACTTCTTTATTCTAGAAACATAAAAACGCAAGAAAAAGCATTAGACAGCTCTGCAGTCTAGCTAGAGCCTCCGTGCTTAGCACGTGCTTAAATGTTACGTAGACTTTAACCGAAACCCTTCGGTCGATAGGTAAGGTCTTGGTGTGTTATCTATGTTTGAGATCCCTTAATTTAAGCTACAGCTATTGAATTTGTGTGACGTCGTTTCTGTAGCTTGCAGTTTTCAATGTTGTAAATTCTGTAAATATATTTCCTCGTCTTCATGTTCTGCCATCATCGAACGTTTCCTCCTTCGTCACCGCTGAATAAACACGTTTGGAGAGGGTCGAATCCTTCCGAAAAACCCAACCAATTATCTTTAAATTTGCTACAGTCTTTAGTAACCTCACCCTCCCATGATTGAATATATATCCGCGAGGGACCGAAATCCGTCTTGTGCGGTTAAGCTCATTGTGGCACTTTTTTCGGAGTGCATGCTAAAGCCCACTGTGAAGAGATTTGAAGGTGCAGGCTCCTCCCCAAGCCATGTAACCCTGGGAAGCCGAGCACCAGACCCGCCCATTTATTGTAGCCATCTCTGCTTCCGAAGCCGAGCGTTCAGTAACTCTTAGCCCAACCTATTCTTTAAAGTGCCGGTATTATTCTCTTGCACTGTGGTGTATTGTGTCCACTGCATACAAGGGGGGCGCGGCCTGTTCAAGCATGTCTAGTGCGTTTGGTCGAGTCCCCCAAGCGATTTCTGTTACGGAATGTCACGAATAAAACAAAATTAAAAAAAACGTTGCCAAATACTCTTCTGTTGAAAGTGACGTTGTCAGCTTTAGTCAAGTCACCGGGATCAAGCCGCACCCCAGCGCTGGTTACCGAGTTCCATAAACACTCGTTTTTTTTTCTGATTCAGTAGAGAATTGCGGAGGTACCTTGTTCCAACCACGGTCTTCTAACACGCGAGGCGGATGTTGTTGTGGTTAATGGCTATTTATTAATGAAATAACAATAAAAGGAAAAGATGTTGCTAGCCGCGGCAAATGCCATCGAAACCTGAAGCACCTGAGCTGCGGCTAGAGGGGATAAAAAGACAGGGAGAGAACAGAGAGAGAGAGAGAAAGGGGGGGGGGGGGGCGACAGTAAGAAAGGATAGGAGGCGGATGGTTTGCGTCAATCCCCTTTGATACGTACTAGAATATCTGCAGTCAAACACGTATCACTAGACAACCATCTTAGTGAAAATCCTGTTAGCCTCTGATGAAGATAACAGTATGATCTAGGTAAATAAATAAACTGTACGTAATGTAGAAGCAGCAGTACTTAATGTACCGGCTGTTACTGCCCTTTCCCTCCTGCAAAAGGCAGATCGAGCGGGCGCGCGCAATCTCAGCGGATGCCGGCATCCTGGTCTGAGGAAACCACCCGAAGAGGAATCGACCATCTCCTCATCAGTTTCCATATATTATGTTTGAATAAAGTTTTTTTTCCTCACCATCATCTCTTTAAAAGTGCACGAAATTGTAAATTCAGCACAAGATGCGGGGTGAACTGCTATGACTGCACATTGGCACCTCAATATAAAATTTATGGCAATATATTCATCGCAAAAATGCGTCAATAAGATCAGTTTCTCCTCGCGCAGCGAATATATCGGGCACGAAGGCATTGCCGTAGCCGACCGAAAATAGCGCCTCTGACGACAGAATTCCTTTGGCGTTTTTGTGTTTGCCATTCGCGCGAAAAAAAAAACTATTTGCTTCATTTTAAAAACTTTCAGAGTCTGCTTTTGTTTTATAATCCGCGCACTTCGCGTGCGCCAGGACTGAAGCCATGCGGTATAATTGCAGATCCAGTACAGCAGATAATTGTCATTTATCAGAGAAAGAGGAGGGAATTGTTGATGCAACAATGGCTCTTCAATGACGGAGAAGAATGCCATTGCGTATGTGAAGCGAGAACACGGCGCATCGAACATAGCCTTTAATGAATCGGGCGGTTTAATTATACGTCCCGGTTGAATTGAACACGTCAGGGATGCTATTGCAAAGGTCCTGCCACTGTTTCGCGGACACTGTCACCGAGCGAGCTGGAATGGAACGCTCGGAGGGCAGCTAGTACGAAATTAGAAGGAATTTATCGCAAAACTATGTTCCGAGTGCGTCACGACTATGGAACGCGCTCCTCCATTTTAGCGAAAAACGTTTGTGACAGCTGACTGGCGCTGCTTTGCGAATAGTGCGCGGGGGTGCTTACTTAGCGAGCCGGCGATGAGAATGGCGCTAGTGATTGCGCGTGCACTGACGAGGCAGTATTTACTTCATTACAAAGAGCTTGGAGGGTTCTCCCTATCCACCTACCTTTCTATATATAGCGAGCTGGGCGGCCACTTTTCGAAGGAATTATCTTTTTATATTGCTCACGTAAATGGGGTGGAACATGTCCATATAAATAATAGTTCCAATCATAGACAACTTACTGGACATGCCTCTCGCCTCATTCGTGCAAGAACGCGCTCAAAATTATTCAGCGGCGCCCATAGCGCTCGTTACACGGGTTTTATTTACTCGTGAATGGCAAGGCGCCATGTGTAATCAAGGAAATTGCATGGTACTGGAGTGCATTAGAGTGTGCGATGGTGTGGTTAGAAGCTTTCCATATAGGGATAGTTCCGTTTGACAGGAAATATGTGACTTTTTGAGTATAATATACCGCGCAGTGATCGACGGCCTTTGCAGAAACTTTTTCTTTGTGTACACCACAGGTGGGGCCAGTAGTATAGCCTCCACCATCTGTCTTGAGCAGTTCGCTGCTGCTTCGAAGCATGTCCACGCATTTTCAGTGTGCCTCTAACGAGCCGGCGTAGGGATTTTGTGTAATTTCAAAAAAAGCGTGCCGAAAAATAAAGCACAACGGTTCATTGCTTGGCCAGCCCCTATGTTTCACAGGGTTTACTTACGAGACGCATCCATCGTGTCAGAGGATATCGCTTTCTCAGGACGGGCATCTGTGATGAATGCAAAATATCGTTCTCCGATACATAACCAGAGGATTCTCAATCTCACGGGCCGCTTTATTCAGCACCTGCAGCGCAGGCGATGACGTACATGTAATATTATTGCCAGTAATGCATATTGGTTTCTGGAGCACAGTTGCCGCGCTTTTTTTTAAACCACTTTTTTAGAGGCAATTATTGCTGACACCGTTATAATAAAGGCAAGGTGTGGAAGGGCATGGTCGCTTTCAACGACACTGGTCTAATGAAGCGATAAATATTGTATGTAGAACTACAGTACTGCGGGGCTAGTTGGTTCGATGTTAAGGATCAGCACACCACAAAAGACACAGCGACAGAAGTAAAGGGAAAGTTACCTTGTACGTCGTCCAGGCTGGTCGATGTCTTGACGAAAAGTCACACGAGCGTGGAAAAAAGCGTTTGAAATAGCCCATTTTGCGAAGCGTCCTTCAAAAAGTAAGCGCGGTGATTAAGCAGACGGTAGAGATACACGAATTCTATCAATGTGGGTATGGGCGTTGTAATATGAAACTGATAAAGGCAAGGAGAAAATGGTAAACGTCCTAGGATTCTGATGCTGTTAAGGGACAACTAAGTAAACACTTGACCCAACTCTGGAGCTCGATGGCAGCTGCCGCTTTGAGGAGCAGTCAAAGCCCGCTGAGTGGGAGGGAACGTCACTCCGTGTTTTTGCAGGTGGACGAGAGCTCACTAAGCAGCTTATAACGACTTTTCACGGGAACAGTCAGCTCCCGTGGAGCTTGTCGGCGGCTCAGTTACGCAACTGTCGATAAGCTCAGACGGAGTCGCGGTGTGTCATATAACGCTTTCCCTGGAGCACTGTTTCATCTCTTGGTCACGTGTACATGCTATACGTGGCTCTGTAATACGTAAAGTTTTGTCGCCATGGTGCCGCTTCAACACAAAGTGGCTTCTGTGTTAGCCGCTTCATTGGATAGTAACAGTTTTTTTATGCTGTTTGGATGTGCGTTTTCTTATCGCGCTTATTTTGGAGAACATTGTTGGTCTTTGGCCCATTAAATAAAGACTGAAAAGAAATGTTGTAATAGAATAAATATAAGCCCTAGCGGGGCAGATTGTGGTGGTCTGGATCATTTCCCCATCGGCCGCTTCGTCAAAGAGGCGAAAATCGGCGTGTTTAGTAGCTTGGGCATGGTTTTCGCATCATCATCGTCGCCATCATCATCAGCCCACATGCACTGCAAGACAAAGGCCTCTTTAATATACATCCAATGAACACTGCTTGGCCAGCTGCGGAAAATTTATCCCCACAATTTTCCTAACCTCATCCACCCACCTGACCCTCTGACTTCACCTGCTATGTTGGCCCTCTCTTAGAATCTACTGCGTTGTCCTTGAAGGATAACTCCATACCGTAAAGCATGCGAAGTCTGCTCTAGCATGAATGCGAAGCATGCGAAGGAAAACATGTCAAGCCTGCTTTAAACCGGACGTAGCTGGTAGTCTATAGCTAGCGGCAAAGTGGGAAACCTAATATTTGCATAATATGGCGCCGTAGGTCTCGAACTGCGAATCTAAATCAATTTGGAATGTGGCGATCTAACCTTTTACGACAGATAGAATACATAAGCGTTCATTTCGCAGACCACAATTGGCCCTTCATAACTGTGAACAACATGCCTCGAACGAAAGGCACGCTCAAATTCATATATAAAAATAACGATGAATAAAATGTCTGCAAAATATGTGCAGTGTTTGAAAAAAGTATCTTGAACCCTTTACTTAGCACTCTGCATCCAATAGCAGCGATGTCACGCGACTGTTGTGCTGTAAAAACTGTACTTGTTACCAAACTAACTCAAGCTTTCGTTAAGGCGTTAGGCAGCCTAGCGTAAACACTCTGCAGTTTACGTTTCTTTTTTAGCGAATAATATCGTTCTAATTGTATTACTTGGCAGCAGGAAGCAAATGCTGATAGGAGCGCACAAACAAACAAAAAACTTGTTGAACATCAAATTAACTCCACTTTGCTCTTCATTGAGAGAGAGACGGCCATGATTCTTTCGCCGTTGTTCCACTCTCCGTTGTTGCCTCTCGCGGCCACTTTGCACATTGAACACGGAGTAACCATGCTGTATGCTTGGTACTGTACGCGTGGTATTGCTGGTTTCGCTCACTTAAGTATTTCGTCTTGTAAGTCATTCATGCAGTTCATTTTGTTAGGGCATCACCAACTCTCTTGTCACTCTATCACTATTTCTTTCATTATTGATTTCATCTTCCCTTACACGGAGTAGAAGACCACAGACACGCAACCTTGGCCACCTCTTCCTGAGCTTTCTCTCATTCTCCCTTTCGATGACTGTCGAAGCGCCAGGCCGATTTCACAACCCAAAAACAGAAATACCTTTATTTTGTTTGGTAATAAATTTCTATTGTTATGGTTTTCAGATTAATCCCTGTGCTGTTTTTTGTTTCTTTGATTATTCTTAACCTACTACTTGGGCTGAAAACTCTCACTTAGAGAAAAAAGTTTCACGTGACGTGCTAAGAAGCTTGTATGATCACGAGTTACCGCTATATCGTATGGAGCCAAGGCTAGACATTCAACTGCAATAAACACATCTCCTGAAAACCTAATCGAAGCGCAGAAGGCAGCCTCTATTGTGCTGGTGCTTTCGTCAGCTTTGCATCCTCAACATCCACCTCACGAAACCAGTTGGGGCCCAACCGCTACCAGCAAGTGAGCATTAGCTGTCTTCGCATATCAGCCGCTTATTAGGACCGCCAATCTGATTACCCGGATCACGGCACCGCAATTAGCACGGAGTGCCTAATGGGGTCAGTTACTGTCAAAATACCCAGCACACTTTCCTGTGTTCTGTTCAGATGCACAACGCTACACGAGCTGCATGTGTGTCGAAAAGCAGAGCTCACGCCGCAACATTGAGGTGCACAGACAGGGAAGTTAACGAAATTCTTTATCGTCGGGAGCTTTGTCCTTTATTGTACCTGGCCGGCTAATCGCGGTGTGATAATTGCATTCCATTTGGTCAGCATTGGCGGGTTTTGTTTTCCTATCACATGCATGATGCTCCTTCCTCGCTACGGGCAGAAGATCGGAAGTAGGATAATAAGAATCTCCACATTCGTTCCCCTAACGAGATTCCGATAATTGCACAGGGAATGGAGGACCTGCATTGCTGTCACACCATAAAGACACTAAGCATGGCTAATCAGGGCAACATACTAAGAAAAACGCCCACGTTACGTGCATAGTCATACTTTTACTAACGAGGTTGGCTGGCAATCTGCGGATTACCCTCAATAACACTCCACCATAATCACCACGCTCTTCGAAAGCTCGAATTTTGGCTTGTTCTTTAAAGGAGGGAGCTTTGTTTAGCCTATTTTTTGCAAATTTATTTTGTATTCCTTCATATTCCATTACTTCAATTATAATCCATTATCTTTATGAACTCTTGTTGTAACGCTGAACTACTTCTATTTATCTTATTTTTGATAAACTTAATGTTTGCTTCTTTATATTGTGTTACACTGACTTGGGCGTTCTATAAATTTTTATTGATGTTTACTTCTGTGTTGGCGTCAAATTGTTCTTTCGTTCTGTTTACTGCTGCCATACTATGTAATGATTTCCTGGGCTTTTGTCAACCTTTGTGTACAGCATTTAGCCCAGGTGACCATCCAGTTGCTAGAAAATAAATTTGACTTCATTGAATTCCATGTACCGTAAAAAAAAGGCGCGATATGCTCACTGCCTTAACAGAGATCAAAAAGCCAGCTTACGTCGTGAGTTTAATTATTCGTGCTACGATCAGCAGCTGGTTGGTCCAAATTTGCTTAAACGCGTTACAGGTTTCCTCTTAAATACGGGGCGAATTGAGCACGAACGGACAAGAGAAGTTATACGGAGGCACTATAAAGACACTTCTTCCTCTTCCTGGATGACAAAGTAGCAACAGTAACTGTACTGGCTACTCAAAGTGCACACGCACTTTGCGAAACTCATTATGCAGATCAGAGCTGTCTGAGCTCTTCAACGCTTGAATTCATTTGCCTAATACTACAATGAGGACGTAGTGACTCTGTCCTGAAAAAAAAATGCTCCATAGAATAATCGCTGCAGCGAAAAAAGAAATGAGAGATGATTTAGCTTGTTTGGGCCGCGACATACGTGCACTAGCACTAGTTGTTCTGCTTAGTTAACTTTATTATTTAATGAAATCGGCTTTTTACATTCAAAGATTGCTGGCAGTTCTCATACCATTCCTGGTGTAGTGGTGCCGAGGGTAAAGCAATGCGACAGTGCCCTAGCTGCAGTGGCAGGTGCTGCCATCGGTGGGACTTGTGATACCCATGTGTCTATTCCCGCACAACATCTCGCAACTAAACATTAACTGAACTGCCACCTGCCATGGTGGGAAGTTTGCTTTCCATACGGTGACCGCAGAGGTTTGCTCAGTTATTAAGGCGCTCGGCTACGTAGCACGAGTGCCCACATTCGAATCCGACTGGGACGGCCGCGTTTCGATGGAGGCGAAACGCAGAGGCGCCCGTGTGTTGTGCGATGTCAGTGCACGTTAAAGATTCCCAGGTGGTCGAAATTATTCTGGAGACCTCCACTGCGGCACCTCTCCCTTCCTTTATTTTTTTCAGTCCCTCTTTTATGCCTTCCCTTACGGCGCGGTTCATGTGTCCACCGAGATATGTGAGAGAGTTTCTGCGCAATTTCCTTTCCCCAACTAATAATTTGCATTTTCATTTTCAATCCAGTGAGCAGGTTGTGACGACCCTACAAGGTAACGTCACCTCAGTGGTCCACCTGCCACCCAGCTTTTTAAGGTGGTTTCAAGGTGGCAGAGAGGTCGGACAAACATCTTCGATTGGGGGCTTCATAGTGCTAGTGCACTAAAACAACCTTCCATTAGCACGGAACACAGTGTTTCGTCGCAGTGCATCCTAGTAGTTTTCCAAACCGATGCTAGGCTGTAAAAATCGAAAGATAGAGCGAGCTTTGTCTCCGAATTTATGGTTTATGGTTTATGGAGGTTTAACGTCCCAAAGCGACTCAAGCTATGAAAGACGCTGTCGTGAAGGGCTGCGGAAATTTCGACCACCTGGGGTTCTTTAACATACACTGACATCGCACAGTACACGGGCCTTTAGAATTTCGCCTCCATAGAAATTCGACCGCCGTGGCCGGGATCGAACCCGCGTCTTTCGGGCCAGCATCCGAGCGCCATAACGACTCATCCACCGCAGCGGCATCTGCGAATTTGAGGCAGTCTAACAAGCATGCGCTTTGACCTGTTTTGGTGGTATAGATATTTGTACATCGTGGAAGAGACTCATTCACAAACAGTGACATCAGTATGAAATTAAGCCTTGTACTGATGACCACCTTTTGCTCCAATGTGATCCTGAACATATTGATGACTGCTATAAAACGTGGCTAATGACTCTTGGCACTTCTGAAGATAACATAATTTACATTACCCAAAAATCACTTAATTCGCATTTTTTCACTGCTATAATAACTACACATTGACTCGGACTTCAAAGTACAAGCACCTAGACGGCACCCTCGCAGAAAATCTTTCTGGGTTGATCATATAAACACCATTTCTGCTAATGCTTCCACGTCATTCGGGTTTCCCCTCTGCAACCTACACAAAACACACCTCTCGGACGTAAACAAGCCTAGATCACTTTTGTTAAAGCTCGAACTTTCACACCTTCCGTTAAAAATCCGTCTAGACTTTATTGTTTTTTATAGCTGTCATAAATATATCCGTGCAACTCGGTCGACATTTGCACGTCTGCATCGTCCATCTTGCTTATATCTTAGATTTCATGTGCATACCCGCAATCTCTCTTTTTCTTCTTGCCTATCTATGGTACTTTGTGAATTTCCCCTTTTGTGCTGAATAAGGCATAGCTTCTGTCTTGTACTTCTTGCCCCTCCTTTTGAACTGCGATATCTTGTAATCTTTTGTATGAACTCACCAGGCTTTGCTACTTACCACCATTGTGCTGTGCTTGCAGTTAAGCCTTTCATTTTTAATGTACGTTGCACAGAGTTTTCTATTAAACTACCCTTACACAATGGCTCTCGATGAAAAACATACAATAATTAAAATTATTAAGGATAAAAAATTAAAAACTAAATAAATATACATTCTCTTGTCAAGGCTGTTAGCAAAACTTAATTGGTTTAACTAAGCACCTGAATTTTAGCGCATGCTTATCGCATTGGAGTATTCGCTTCATAGCTGAAGCAATAAATCAGTTCTCATATTTATAGATGATGGGCTGCACGCGCTAATTATCATAATGTCGTGTCATGTTCCTTGGAGCTAAGTATACGTTTTCTGTAGCGGTGCCCCTACCTTGTAAAGCCCTCATGGTGTCCCTAGAGGTGTTGCGGAATGCATCCGTCACGCCCCGGTTCATCGTGTCGCGTTCGTCGCATCAATCTCGTTGCCGCAAATCCCTAGTCGGAGGAGTTCTGCTGCGGTGGAGCCAAAAGCAATCAAGATGAAGGAAGGCGAACGAGCTGCTGCTGCCCTCCGGGAGGTTCCGGCACCGGAGTACAAAATAAGGAGCTACATATTATGACACGTAGATGAAGTAGAATTTCGGTTACGTTTTAGATATCACCCTATGAACAATCACGCACTAAGCAGGCGACGTCGGAAACACTGGCAATTCAAGCGAAGTTTGAAAATGTGGACTGCGATGACAGAGAATGGCACTGCAACGGAAAGATCTGCAAATTTTAAGGGAGGGACCAAAATGGAGAACTCCACTTTGAGCGAAGGATTTCGCTTACACATAAAATACTGTATATTTGTCTTCTAGAGATGTTTCCTTTGATTAATATTGTAAGACCATTCTTACGCAATTGCAACCATAGATCATCGTCGCCAATGTGTTTTTGCCAGCTTGTAGATATAACAAGATCCGTGAAGCGAAGCAATTTCGGAGATTCTTCCAGTCCTAATATTAACGTAAACTTCCGGTAGTTATTGAAGCCTTATTGTTTGATATATTATTCAAAGAAACTTTATGACCTCAACAAAACAATAAATTTGTAAATCGCAATCTTAAACACTGTCTCCTTCAGTGGTGACGATCAACTATGGTAGCTTCTGGCGTGAACATTTTAGGCTTACTGACTTTTCTGTAACATACCATTGATAAATGATTGTGAGAATCTATTGCGATAGCTTTTACAAATGCGTTTCTCTTTTACTTAAGTTAGGACCATCGTAAACAGAGCACGTCGATGAAGAGAGCATAGCCGTGCAAACCTAAGAATCAAAAATGTTACGGAGCGCATATCAATAATCTTTACGTCACAGGAAACTGTTGTTAAAGATCTCCTGAACCGATTTTGGCGTGAAACTTGCAGCGGTTGCGATGTGTATTTCGGAGTGTCTTCCCTCTGTTCTTTTTGTGAGATGTTTTGCAGCACTGGTATGGTTGAGGGATAACGCACAGATGGCACCTGAAAGTCATGTGTAGGACAGGGGAGAGAGATCGGTGGCGTGTTCTGACGTGAAATGATAAACCTGGATGGTTTACCCCTCCTTAATACCCATTATCTTTACCAGTCACTAAATTATACCGTTGTGTTCTCTAATGTACTATATTAGCGGCCTACGAGCGTGTTAATAAGAACAGATATATAAGTCTTCTTACTGAATGATGTCTGATAAGCCTTGCACCAAGCGCTATTCGCCAGCGCCAGTGTTCCCACTAGGAATGCAGATCCCTTAATGAAAGACAGTTTGCGAGGGAAGTCTAGTAGTTCTGAGCCGAAAGCCGAATAACTTCTCATAAAAGACAGTTACCAAACCTGACATTAAAAAAACTATCTCTATATATAAACGCAGAAGTATTAGGCGTAAATAAAACGTTTGATGACGGTATTACGGCGTGAAATAGTTTTTATCTTATGAAGCGTCAATTTTTATCAAGTGATGGAACCACATGATTTCAAGTCATAATGAAAGGCAAAAATGATGTACTTCCTCTCAGGGCTTCACGCTTGGAGACAGACCGTACGAAAAACTTTGTATCTGTCTGTAGAAGCCGCCGCGAAAAGAGTACGGCCTTACCTCACGCCCTTGGACTTGCTCTCTTTCATAAGATGAATGAAGTCCTGAGCGGTACACGCTTCGTGACTGGGTAGAAAGTACAGCATAAGTCACGAAGAGACTAATAAAAGGTGTTGGAAATGTATTCGCTACCTGTGTGGATTATATCAAAAGCCCCAGTCACTGGTAACCAATCGACAGCCGAAGTCAGAAATGCATTAATCGGTAGTAGGCTGCCGCGCACTATAGTCGGATGCAAGTAAAAAATAAAGTGGCTTTTCGCTGTCAAATGATACTCTTCCAGCCAATGGCGTCGGCGATTCTCCTGAACCTGCTAGCTTGAGTAGCGCTTGAGCTTCACAATGCAGGGAGTGGCGCGACAATGCGAGGAGGGGACCATGCCACACGAGGCTATCCCGGATTTTTTTCGTTCGTTTCCCCACGGTCTGCCTTATCACTCTAGCAGGTTTGACGAGGATCGGCCGACGCCATTAGCTGGAAGGGAGTTTTTTGAAAGGAAAAAGCCGCTTTCGTCTTGAATTGCATCCGACTGTAGTGGCCACTATTTTTGCTAATTCGGTAGTCTATTCTCCATTTAGCGGTCTTTTCTTTAATCTCTCGTGATCTCTCAACAGCCCATTCTTCTGTCGCTGCTGCGTGAAAACATAACCGTGGCCTTACCTGCCACCGCAGATACCAGTCTACCTCTGCAGGCATGCAGGCGCTTCTGCAGGTGCTGCAGACCCGGTGAAAATTAAAATTACGCATTGAACCATTATACGTCAAACATTTTGCTGCTGAATTCACAAACCTCGTACCTCTCGAACTGATGGCTCAAAAACTTTCGAATTATGACACTTGTTTCTTACTACTTTTCCAGCTTATGCATCGGTTATGCTGGCACGTTTTTCTGAACACCGTTCGGGGCGTTTTGAACAAAAAAGAACGCTCAGTGTGTACCTGAATTAAAACGGGATGGACTCGTAAGAACAAGGATTATTCAAAACATTACTTTTAATCCAATATATATGCATTCTATAAACTAATAAAAGGCATCTGAGCAGCAAACTCGTGAATCCACTTAGGATCGTCCATTGTTTCAGATATTGTAAGCAACGTAACGTCTCTCGCAAATAAGATATCGTTTTTCACACCATAAGTACTGAAAAACGAAACATTTGGCGCTAATCTTGACTACACACGTGGTCACGAACAACAGTCTTTTGAAAATCTCGTATCACCACGCATGTGGCCCGATTTATTATTAGGCGACCGGATATTTTCTTATGTTGCCCGAATAGCCGCCACACTGCTGGCTATAACAGTGCCGCTCCCTTCAAGCGATAATTAACCCAGAGGTTAATTATAATGCAAATATGCTTGAGTACCTTATGTCCGTCCGTTAGCAGGAAACCTCGTGGAAGACATTGCGCAAAGCAAAGGGTTCATTGTTTCGTTTGCATTTGTGCACAAATAGCACGCCTTCGTATTTTCTTTATTGTGTTGGTTAAGCACGGCCGACTTATTTATTTATTTATTTATCTTTACATACTGAAGCCCCTAGCGGGGCTATTGCAGGAGTAGGGCTAAGAATGGCTGATGGCTGTAACAAATAAACTGAAGCTTTGCACAATTAACGCAACACAAAAGAAAACATCATGTGGCATCGATAGCTGTTAAAAATGAACTTAAGGGAAAGCACTGCGTTATGCCAGGAATTAAGTTTCAACGTTCAATAGCACAAGAAAAAAAGCTTTGTTTTAAATTATTAGTACGCCGGGCAAAGTAAGGCTTAACATTAATGCTGTGGTGACTCCCGGTTGATCGGAGAATATCATGGGTAAAAGCGACATTAATTGTGACCTGATAAAGCGAATTGGCGATGGAGTACAAGAATTTCAGTGAATCCACGTGACGGCGCACGGACAAGGGGTTAGATTCAAAGCGGACAAGGAACAAGAAGGGGAAAAATAGCGATAATATTTACCCTATATGAAACTGATGGCTTTCCTTTGGATGCTCTCGATTTGATGAATTTCGCATTGTTTATGAGGATTGACGACAGGAGACGCGTATCCAATTACGGGACGAATTAAGCATTTGCACATTAATAGCTTAGTTTCTTTTGGTGCATTAGTTAACGTTCTCCTCAATTACCCAAGTGTTTTTACTGCTTTAGTACAAATGAAATTGATATGTTTCGCCCAGGACATGTTAGCGGTCAGTATAATGACCGAGATACGCATATTCGTAAGTCCTGTGCAATGTCGAACTATTGAAGTCAGAATTAAACAGTGAAGGGGTCGTGCAGTTAGTGAAAGACATTACTACTGTTTTAGTAAAATTTATTTTCATTTGCCGTGTATTACACCCGGTGCAAAAACTATAGTAAATGAGGTGTTTAGTTGCAAGTGATCATCTGCTGTGTTAATTACTCGATATAATGCACATAATATCTTCCATTCTTGCCCAATCTGTGTTGAACATGGTGGAGCTAACGCCCAATCAGAAAATGTGCCATATTTCCGTATGAAAACTGAGACTACGCAAGATAAAAACTGACTGCTCTTCGTTCGAACCGATGTGGCGAAGCGCAGAGCACGGCTGGCCTAACACCTTGGACCACACTTGCTTTTTTTTATTGACTTTATTACGTACATCAAAACGTACAATATCCAAATATAACTGTTGGCCGGTTCACAAGTAACATTTACCGCGTGTCTTATCAAAATCTGACCGCGTGACCGCGTTTTGCAAAATACTGATTGTCTTAGGCGTTTGAAACCAAGTGAGTACTCCCGAGAGTTTTTCTGGCCGAGTCTCTAGTATTTCTTTCATTCTGTAAAGTTCTTTAATTAGTAAAGGCTAGCTAACCAAGTTTTTAAATATTGATATCGTAGCAAAAAGTGAATTTGGAGTTCTACAGCATCATGAGAAAAAATCAGACTGAGACGTTTGAAAAAACTTAGCATTTATTTTGACATTTTTTTAAAATCCGGAGTTCCCGGGTTCGAACCCGACCGCGGCGGCTGCGTTTTTATGGAGGAAAAACGCTAAGGCGCCCGTGTGCTGTGCGATGTCATTGCACGTTAAAGATCCCCAGGTGGTCGAAATTATTCCGGAGCCCTCCACTACGGCACCTAATTCCTCCTTTCTTCTTTCACTCCCTCTCTTATCCCTTCCCTTACGGCGCGGTTCAGGTGTCCAACGATATATGAGACAGGTACTGCACCATTTCATTTCTCCAAAAAACCAATTATTATTTAAAGGCCAAGAAAGAAAGCCCGCAGAGATTTAGCAGTTGCTGGCGCATATATTCCGGCCCTTGCAAACGCAAAGCCGCGTAGGGGACTGTGCTAAGGAAATGAGTGGATTTTCTATTAAATCAGAGCGTCTTGCATGCGGCTCTGAAGTAGCACCGCTATTCTGCGATAGTTTTTCTATTTCTCGGCCTTTTATTTTATGCACTTAAAAAGATCTATTCAAATGGCGCCTTGTTGTAACTGCTTTGATCCTGCTGGCTTTCACCAAGATCTAAAATTTTGCATTGGCGCTTTTTTTTTCTGGTGGTAATAAACTAAATTTTCTGAACAAAACAAATGCTGAAAACTAAGACAAGGCTCTGAGCAATACCGATTTCATTGCGTACACGGAGGGCACCCTATGTTCTTTATAAATTTGGTTATCTTTAGGTTTCTCACCCGGTATAGTGTGGCAAATGTGCTTCGTTTCACGGAATTTTCGATACCTCTTTTATTTGCACCACGGATTCATCCCAGATGCCAATGAATAACAAAAAATTATTAGAAGGCTCAGTGAACGACCTAATCGCGATGCCATTGCGCACATTAGGACTGAGCTTTAACTCTTTAAAATTTTCTATTTATTACATGCTTGCCTCTAATTCTTGCGACGTGATTGGCTACATTTTGCTTTTGTAGAAAAGATCATGGCAGAGGCAATGGCAGCGTTTGTGTTACAATGAGGTACGGGAAGGTGGGCGAAAATTTTTTATTGCTAAACACGCTGGCGCTCTTCGTCACGAGCAAAAAAAAGCGTTCTAAAGGCGCGTGTCAGTGGCATATCTTTGGCTACGGAGTCAATATTCGGGCTTGAATCATTCCTGCTTCACTACAGCCACGTGCCTTTTTTTTTCCTCCTGCAGAGTGCGCAAGCAAGCAGCGCAATGTCAGCTCAAGAAGGGCGCATCTCTTACGCCCGTTGTTTCGGTATGAGCCCATGATATGCGTGACCGAGCGCCGTCAAAACCGCAGCAGAGGGAATCGAAATTCACATATTGCGAAAGGGAAGCACGTCTTTCAGTGCACGCATGTGTGCTCCCTGAGGCAAACGATCGCAGTACGCTCCGCAGGATATGGAAAAGGCTGCCCGTTTTTATCTCTCTCTCTTTGAGCTGCATATATTCCGGGTCACCGCCCATTTGACGTCTGGCAAGCGCAACCAGCGTGTCGATCATTGTTCCCGTTTGAAACACGCGCGGTGGCACAACAGTAATGGATGTGCCATTTGGCAACCTCAAAAAAAAAAAAAAACAGACATGCCGCCTATTGAATACGTAACTTCTTACGGAGCAACTTGGCATGAAACTCCAATTCAGGATGAAGAGGTTATTTTTGTCACTGCTTATCTCTGCACATCACTGGAACTGATGGAAGCAGATATATGAATAAAGCAGATAACACGTTCACGCAGGTGACAGTACCCCACCAAACGAGCTGCGACAAGTTGAAAATCAAATCAAAACATTCTTTATTTAGAAAGTGCAAGGCATATAAAAAATATTTGGGCCGATAGCCGTGCAGCTAGTGAAACGGTCCAGTATAAAATAAAATAAGACACGCCAGACAGCCGTAATGACCAAAATTAAGAAAATAAAGAAAAAACACAAACAGGAATAAAGAATGGCTTGAAGTTGGAAATGTTATTATTTTTACAGCGCGATTGTCTCATCTAACTCTCCTGTAAGAAGAATTCCTAATACTCTTCTTAATGCTCTGCTTCAGAGCATTCTTAAAACTCAATCTCTGTCGATACTAAACCTGCAAACACTACGTACCAATGCAGTATTCCTTGCTCTCATAGGCGCCCACTAAATCGGTTCCCGCAAAGAAATTTTAATTTGCAGCTTTTAAATAGACTTTTAAAAAACCTAATTTTGTGGCCATTAATTTTTACTTTCGCATGTGTAAATCTCGAAACCTTTGTGATTCTATGATATCACATAAAATGATTCCCTCAACATATCTTGTGTCATGCTACGCACATCTTAAAATAGGGCTGAAAAACATTGCAATCAGTCAGCGGGCATGAAAAATAACTTACACAAAGCTGGGAATGCGAGGATTCACGCTTTACTAGGTCCGCCGCTGAAAGCTGAGTTGAATAGGAAAAAAAAAATAAACGTCATGGCTCTCTCCGTGCAGGAGCTGCATCGTCTTCACGGTGGCATAGAGAGAGGGAAAAAACGTTTATGCACCGCTCCTGGGATCTTGGGAGTCTTATGGGTGGAGTCCAAGTCCGCGACTCCTGTGGTGGCTACGGGAGCACAAGGCACAAGACTTCGGGAAAAGAGCTGAAGCATGCGGGTCTGCGAAATTCCAGCTACAGATAGTGCTCGCTCAATCTCTCTTCCACGTGCAGCTAAAAGAAAAAAAGAAAAATTATCACAGTTTTCATCTTTTTTCTGAGTGGTTTCGTAGCGAATCACTGTAGGGCCTCATTGCCCTAGTCTCACGTCAATGCCTGATTCAAGGTCAAAATGGGTAAGGACCACCGTGACCACATATATCTTTAGGAGAGATGTGCCTAGAAGCTCTCCTATCCTGGGACAGGTAAAGAGCGTTATGATTGGTTAGTGCTTGTAAGCGGGTGGTTTCGTTTGTGATAGACCAAGCACTACGTCTGTCTCGATCATCCTCACCATCATCATCATCAGCCTGACTACGCCGACTGCAGGGCAAAGGCCTCTCCCATGTCTCTCCAATTAACCCTGTCCTTTTTCAGCTGCGGCCACCCTGTCCCCGCAAACCTTTTAATTTCATCCGCCCACCTAAATTGCTGCCGCCTCCTGCTACATCTGCCTTCTCTTGGAATCCACTCCGCTGCTCTTAAGGACCAGCGGTTATCCTGCCTTCGCATTGCATGCCTTGCCCAAGCCCACTTCTTCCTCTTTATTTCGACTACAATGTCATTAACACGCGTTTGTTCCCTCACCCACTCTGCCCGCTTCCGGTCCCTTAACGTTACACATATAATTTTTCTTTCCATAGCTCGCTGCGTTCTTCTTAACTTAAGCTAACTCTTTTCGTTAGCCTCCACGTTTCTGCCCCGTAGGTGAGCTCCGGTAAGACGTCGGTGATGATAGAAATGCCTTTATCTGACAGTTAAGTTACTCACAAAAACGTACCGCTGTTAAAGTGGTACAAAGGGCAGATCACCATGATCGATTCACAAAAGACTCATCTACAGCCCCTGAAGCTTGCAACCGCACTCGGAGAAAAAAAACGGCGCTGAAAGCGTGGCGCCCTCTCTCGTGAAAACACTGCAGGTTTGAAATCCCCTTCACCTCCAGAACCGAAGCCGCAAACTTCCGTTGGGCGTTGCCTTCGGCTCCTGCGGGCGTGATCCATTTTGGCAGCTGCATGCCGATGACAAAAAAAAACACTCTACTGAAATTTGTGGCAATATATTCTTACTACGTGGTTGCACTTGAAAAAAACTCTAGGTGGTACAAGTTATTGCCCACCACGAAGGATTTACTCATCCAGTTTTTTCTGAAAGAAGCAAATGAATAAATTAAGGAATGAATTAACTAGTGAATAAATAAATGAATAAATCACTGAATGAACACATTTTTTATTCTGAAACAGCAGCCTCATCGCTTACTTCTCCCAATTACAATAACGAATATGAACTCCTTTCGGGCCTACTACTCAAGCACTACGTACAAAAGCCGTAATGGGATGACCGTGGCAGACGTGGCGGACGTGGCGTTCTAATCAAGTCAAATTTCAAATCAGATCAAATTTATGGAAACAAGACTCTGGGCTGAAGTACCGGTACCAGCATTGTCCTCGTGTTAGTTCTGTTCTCGTCCGTCTTGTTGCTCCTCATTTTATTTCGAAGCATGCCTTAACTTTTAAACACCGTTTCAAACTAGCGTTCTTTCGCAGAGAAGAGCGGTTATTCACCCACGATAGATGTTCGTCCATCGCGCGCAGCAGCTCGTTAGCGCTGCTAACACGAGATGGCGCAGCGGTTAGCGTCGCAGAGCGCACACCGTTCGCGTATCAAACACCACCGCCGAACGAACGTGCAGCCAGTTCTCACTCACCAACGGGTGAAATAGAATTTCCAACGAGATATTGGCAGCGCTGCTCCACGAGAAGTTTCGTCTTTCCAGGAACAGAGGCTACTGCAGGGATTGTAAACCAGGCCAAGAATTTTTGCCCCGTTCGAGATGTCAAATTTTGTATGGGCGAAGGAGTTCCGCTTCTCAATCAGCTCGCGATGCCTAAGATCCTTTTCTAGCCTATTCTCTTGTAACTATTTTACTAGATTTTGTCTGGCAATTTATTCTTGCTTTTCTTCAATTATGTTGTGTTGTGTCCAGCGAAATAGTTAGGAGCTGTAACTATACTTAATGGATGAATGCGTACCATTGCTCAGCGAGGTTATTATGCGGTTTTGTTTGGGCGTTTTTATGATATTTTTGCGCTGAGAAAAGTAAAATAGCACGTTTTTTGACTAAGACTGCATTTGACTATGCTTGATTTTGATTGCATGCCTACGTTATTCCACTCCACCAACTGGTACAGCATCAGCTTTCCGTGGTGCATGACCTCCATGATGCTGGTCACGGTGCCGAAAAACGACGCCGATGCAGCATCTCGGAGGCCATGTGTGGAAGAAAAGCTAATGTCTAGATATCCTCACACCAAACTAATTTAATCTGCATAAGGAAACACTTCACACACACACAAAAAAAACAAAGCGTCTTTGATATTTTTGCTACCTGCTCTCGCTTTCCCGACAGGAATCACTCATTTCGGCGCCGCGGATCAGTCATCAGTGGACGAAGCAGTCATCGTGTTTAGTCCGCAGTGAAGTCGGCACATCCTGGGAACCGATTATGTAATTGTATGTCAACTGAATTCTATTTGTGTCGCATAAATTAATTAGCGCGAACAGTGAAGACAACTGCGTTATGGTGGTTTGCTTTCCCACGTTTACATATTTACTGAGCAATATTTTTGCAATTATCTACTCTTGTGAAGTACATCGGGCATGCATCGTGCAAGTTGTGTTAGGCAATTGGCATAACCGTTCAGAAATTTGTTTTCACTCCAGGATCCCTCGCCGATTAACAACAGATAGCCAATACGGTTTCAAGTCTCGAAGAAAAATTTAATTCGATATCCTGACTTTGTTTCCCGGAAGGAGGGTAAGTAGATAACTAACTAACTAACTAACTAACTAACTAACTAACTAACTAACTAACTAACTAACTAACTAACTAACTAACTAACTAACTAACTAACTAACTAACTAACTAACTAACTAACTAACTAACTAACTAACTAACTAATTAACTAACTAACTAACTAAATAAATAAATAAATAAATAAATAAATAAATAAATAAATAAATAAATAAATAAATAAATAAATTTCGTGATTCACTGATTCATCCGTTCGTTCGCCGTTATGGTGGCTCAGTGATTATGGAGCTAGGCTGCTGGCCGGAAAGACGCGCGTTCGATCCCAGCCGCTGCGGTCGAATTTCGATGGAGGCTAAATTCTAGAGGCCCGTGTGCTGTGCGATGTCAGTGCACGTAAAAGAACCCCAGGTGGTCGAAATTTCCGGAGCTCTTCTCGACGGCGTCCCTAAAAGGCTGAGTTGCTTTGGGACGTTAAACCCAAATAAACAAATCAACCAAACCACTCATTCGTTCGTTCGTTCCCCACTAGAGTTTTTTTTTTTTATTCGAAAAGTGTGCCATGAGGCATAAGTTGAAAAGGAAAGGGGGGAAGGAATGCACGGGATTGAAAGTTAAAAGAAGGAGTGAAGAGCCGTTGCGCTGAGGTAGTCGCAGAGGTTGTTAATGAAACGGTTGTCCATTGTCCACTTCACGAAGTCACTTTCGCGGTTCCACCGCAGGCCCACCTCCCAGAGGAGCCGTTTTCTGAAAGCAGCCGTCGCTGGGCACGTCCACAACAAGTGCCGCACATCACATATGTCCGGTGCAGCGCCACAGTGAGGGCACCTGTCAGGTAGTGGCAGATCTTTGGCACGCCACCGATGACGGACAGATGGTGTCAGAGCCGCCCCTGCCAGAATCCGGCGCACGGATACCTCCTCCTGCCGAGTAAGACTACGGGGGAGAGGGTGCGAACACGGAGGAATTAGAGCGCGTGTTCGCTGGCGCAGAACTTCGGAATCGGAAACGTGGGACAGGAACGGATCTGGGGGAAGAGGGGAAGGTGGCGGATCGTCTAATGTATGAAGATGAGTCATAGCATCCGCTTGAATGTTATGTGGATCCTGGGCATGGCCGCGAATCCAGTGTATGCGCACAGGACATGGATACTTTGCCCAGAGCACATGAATAGATTGTGAAATCTGGAACGTTCGTCGAACAGCCTTCAGCTGTTTAAGGGCGGCGCGGGAGTCGGTGTAAATATGAACTGTATTGAATGTTGGAACGAGCGGAAGGGAAGCAATGGCATTGTAAATGGCTTGAAGTTCCAATGCCAGGGGAGTGCACGTATCCGCAGTATACGTTGCGCGAGAGTTGAGATGCGGATGAGATGGACTATACACAGCAGTAACTCCCCTCTCTGCAGAATGAGATGCATCCGTGTATACTATGCACACTTCAGTCAGATACGCTGCTGATACCGACGGGGAAACAGTGGGGCGATTGTCAGTGAGCTGGCAATAGGACGATGAAGTTTGAGAGACTGTTTTCGAGCTCTATTTTGCCACCCGTTGGTCGATGATTTCACTGAGTGTATTAAGTTGGGCGAACTCCTGTAGCACAGGTATGGGTGTTAAACTCAGGCGTGCTCACGCCGCACGCGAATAGCTCGTCGCTTCATGATTGTAAAAATTAGTCTTGTATGCTTTATGGAAATATAGTTTGGCAGGTTCTCATAGTTACCGGGCGGGTTCCTTTATAGGATGACAAAATACTAAAGATGATTCCGATTCTTCCTATAATGCGAAATTTTAGCGCATCTCTGTCGGTGTCTCAGGATCTGTAGGCTCATTTTTTTCCTTTGCTGGGTCGTCGACGCCTCTGGCGACAGTATTAGTTCGATAGCAGTATAAGTGGAAGAAGACAGCAATGTGCAATGCGAGAAAGTGTTGTAAATTAACACGAGACGGGATCGACCACGGCGTAAGTCTAGTGCACTCAGTCTATGTAGGCTCATTCTTTTCCTTTGCTGGGTCGTCGGCCCGTCTGGCGATGGGATTAGTTCGATAGTAGCTTTAGTATATGAAGACGACGATGTGAAATGCGCAGCGCACGAGAACGCTTATATTAGTCCGATAGCAGTATTAGCTGATGAACACGACGATATGCAATGCGCAGCACGAGAGTGTGATGCAGTTTAACACGAGGCGTGATCAGCTCCCGCGATAGCCTAGTGGTCTCGTGCAGTGGCCAGCGAAGCTGATCTGTTCGTGGCGCCGCGGTACAAATTAGTGGAAATGTTCATTTTTGCTTATTTTTTTATGGTTTGGGCCAGTTACACCAACGGCGGCGATGCGGCTCACACCCACGAACAGGAGCTTGAAAATACGCTCTTAAAGGGACTTGTTGCACAGGTCGCTCACACGTCTCGTTCAGAAGAATGAGAACACTAAATAAAGCGACACAAAAGCAAAGAAACATTGCAAGCGTGATTGATGCTTGACTGCTACAGCAGTCCTGTAAGTGAATCGGCGCCTACCCAAAGGGGGTGGGGACTTGCCCGGGCCCCTTTCCGATATCATGTTCCGATATCAGCATCTGTTCTTACACTGCCCTCTGTAATGCCAAACGTAGGAGAAAAGGAAAACGTAAGAAAGCAAGACAAAGAGGCGCATAGCATGGGTTGCAGGGGTAAATAATTTGAGGAGCCGATGCGAGGGAATTGACCCTACCTCCAATGGAAAGTAATAACTCAAAGTGATCAGACAAATGCATGTGTTAATGAGGCTTAGAATATCTCGTCCCCTTAACCATTTCACATCGCTACCATACCGGCACAAGCACTGTCATTGCTTGAAGCTCGTGCGCTTGTTCTTCGAAGCCTCTTTCGTGTCGCAGACACGTCGTGGAACACAGGCCCGAAGCGCGCTGAACACTAGTTATGGTCGACCACAGGAAGGGAAGGCAGGCCAAAAAATCGAAGCGCAGGCACCCGCAGAGCGCATCCCGTTATCGAGTTTTCACTTCTGTGCTCGCCGAAGCTGGCGATACACGACGTTTTAAGAGTTCGCTTTTTGGCTCTGTCGAAGCATTTGGGAGGTGCAGAAATATTGTATGGATTGCCGGAGAGACGGATGCCCTCTTTCTTTTAGTGCGAAAGCAAGACTTAACGAGGTCTAACCGGCTCCCCGAGTTTGTGTGAGGCATGACCTTGAGGATGGCCTTGGTTAAACCATAAACGAATCAATAAAGTAAATATTGCCATGACTCGGATTTGAACCCGCAACGGCGCGAACAGGTCAGCTTCGCTGTCCACTGCACGAGAGCGCTACGCTGTCGCAGCAGCCGATCGTATGTCGTGTTGAATTGCAACGCACTCTCACGCCTTGCATTGCTCATCGTCGTCTTCGTCAACTAATAACACTATCCACCTAACACCGCCGCCAGGCATGCCGACGACCCAGAACTGCAAAATCATGAGCCAACCAGACTAAAAATACGCTCTCTCCTTCTTTTGACTACATTAAAACCTTACCACTTTTTTTCGGCAACTGTCTCGAGCGTGAGAATTTGATGTTTACGTTTGTTGTTTTCGTTTAAATATTCTCGCATTTTTCAGTAATGCCCGACCTGAAAAAAACGAGGAGGAAATTGAGTGCCGGCATGGGACGAACTAGGCCGTGTTGCTGACGGCACGCGAGGAAACCCCTCGCGTTCACTGCCTGATGCGTGCGTAAAGACTCCCCTGCACAGTTAGCGGGTTAATCAGCTCCAGGAGAGCAAGCTGCCAGGCTAGTTGGTGATGCATGTTGTAAACTAGGAAGCGCAAAATACCGGACGAGGGACAGAGTAAGGGACACAAAAACAGGTTCATGAGAGCTACTACCAACTGTTTATTCATGCTGTGGTACAGGGGTTATATAGGAACAGAGTGTCGAGCATGCGCGTGGAAAAGGCACAGAAACCGCACATCAGTCATGCGCACAAGTTAATAAAAAAGAACCTAAAAAGGCACATTCCGATGAATAAACGTGTACAGACGTGCCACTGACACAACGTTCGGACAGCTTACGGATATAATAAGCCTCTAGAACGAGCCTAGCCTTATCGTTGCCGCTCTTGCCTAGAATCGTGGTCTTCTCCAACCTTTCCCTACACGTGCACGAAGCAAGGTGACGCACGAGATTAGCACTAGCGTCTTTGTTTTCTATGTTTTTGGCATGCTCCCGTAGCCGGTCATTAATACAGCGGCCAGTTTGGCCAACGTATGAAGACCCACATGAGAGGGGAATGCAGTACACCACTCCTATTGCACATTTGGTGTAGGCGATCCCATGTTTTTTGTTGCAGCCCCCGCCGGCACAACGCGTAATGCGAGGGCATAGCTTAGATAGCTTGTTGGGTGCTGAAAACACCAAGGGCACAAGGCGCCTGCCAGCCACTTTTTCTAGGTTGTGGGAGAGTTGGTGTAAAAATTTAAAAACTGGCCCCCCTTGAAAAGTCTGTGCAAGAAGGCGGTCAACTGAAGATAAAAATACGTCACATAAAATCGGAGCTACACATGAGCCAATACAGATACCTTTACACTGCAGAAAAAATTGGTTGTCATGAGTGATGGTTGTCATGTAGCCCCGATTTTATGTGACGTATTTTTAACTTCAATTGACCGCCTTCTTCTACAGACTGTTCAAGGGGGGCCAGTTTTTAATGTTTTAGATATATTGATGACTTTTTAATTATTTTAAGACCAAGGAACTCTACATCCCTTGACAACATTGTTTCACTTGTTTGAAATACTTTTAATCGGCTCGGGAAAGGTTTAGTTTTTACCCACTAACTACCTGAAAGTCAGGCGTTGTGTTTTTTACACCTCAAGCCTGCCGAGACCATAATTGCTGGATGTACTCCCCCCGAGCCAACAAAGAGCTGCTCAGCTACGACTCGGCTCATTCCAAGGTCGTAAAACGAGGTCGCTTTGCCTTGAGTCTGCGCTTCAAAGATCTTGCCCTCATAAAATACAACAGTGTCAATGATCAGGTTGCGCTACTTTTATCAGCAGGCTTCCCTGGCCCGGTCATTTCAGCTGTCGCTGAAACCCTCCTGCAGCAGCATAAAGGCGCCTAAGAAAGATCTGAACCCCCTTCTTCAAAGCCGGTGCTGGTCCCTTAAGTACACCGACTCTCCCACAACCTAGAAAAAGTGGCTGGCAGGCACCTTGTGCCCTTGGTGTTTTCAGCACCCAACAAGCCATCTAAGCTATGCCCTCGCATTACGCGTTGTGCCGGCGGGGGCTGCAACAAAAAACATGGGATCGCCTACACCAAATGTGCAATAGGAGTGGTGTACTGCATTCCCCTCTCATGTGGGTCTTCATACGTTGGCCAAACTGGCCGCTGTATTAATGACCGGCTACGGGAGCATGCCAAAAACATAGAAAACAAAGACGCTAGTGCTAATCTCGTGCGTCACCTTGCTTCGTGCACGTGTAGGGAAAGGTTGGAGAAGACCACGATTCTAGGCAAGAGCGGCAACGATAAGGCTAGGCTCGTTCTAGAGGCTTATTATATCCGTAAGCTGTCCGAACGTTGTGTCAGTGGCATGTCTGTACACGTTTATTCATCGGAATGTGCCTTCTTAGGTTCTTTTTTTATTAACTTGTGCGCATGACTGATGTGCGGTTTCTGTGCCTTTTCCACGCGCATGCTCGACATTCTGTTCCTATATAACCCCTGTACCACAGCATGAATAAACAGTTGGTAGTAGCTCTCGTGAACCTGTTTTTGTGTCCCTTACTCTGTCCCTCGTCCGGTATTTTGCGCTTCCTTGTTTACAACATAATAAGCTCCAGCCGTTCAAGCTGGGCCAAGCAGAGCGGCTCCTGCGGAGAACAAAACAATCTGGAGAGGTCACTAAAGCTCCACCTCAAATGTATGACCCGATAACGTTATTGGGTTAATGCGCATACATTACATTGCCACACTTAACATTCGTAGATCGTTAGGAGTCTTCATACCGACTCTTGCGCAGTGGTGCAGTGTTTGAGCGATGCACCACTGCCCAGTGATGGTAGGTGCTACGACCAGCGGGGCTTGTGAGGTATAGTGCTCTTCCCGAGCAACCTCTCGCGACCAATGATTAATTTAGCTGCCACATGCCACGCTGGTCAGTGTGTGCTCGCAATCCAGTGGGCTCATAATCCGCTGATAGAGGGCAACCTTACCTTAATTCTTTGTGCACCTCGACACTTGTGGCACTGCTTAGTTTCTTGGTTTTTTTTTTCAGCCACTGCGAGTGAACGCTCTTTCTGTATAGGTTTATGAATACCTTAGCTGCTGACCTGTTATCGTCCAATTTCCTCAGGGCGAAAAAATTTTTCCTACTTGGGGGTACACACCGTGTTGCGTTAAAACGACCCCGTGCATATACAGACGGGCTGCTCGAAAACTGATGCGGGGGAGTGCGCAGGCCTGGTGGTACAGGTGCAACCATTTAAAACCAGGTAAGTGCCTGCTAATCCCGCTTCGAGGTCGAGTCATAGGCCCATCCATTGCACCACGAGGAACAACAACCTTCGCTCCTCCGTACCCGCCTGCAGTCCCCCTTTAAGGCCGATTCACACGGAGGACGAAATCACTGATTCCGACCACGGACAAAGCAGCTCGTCACCCGACGTCACTGGCTCTGCCTCGTCCGTCTGTGACAGCGGCTCGCATGATCATGGCGGACGGCAAGAGCAGACGACGGCACGGACGCTAGGGAAGACCGGTTGTGGTAAGCCTCCACCTCTCACTCACGCACGGTCGCCCTCTCGTTGCTTTCACCTCCCTCGCAAGAGCGAGGCAAGTGCCGCTCCCAGCACCTCCACCAGCACAAAGGAAATGGGCAGACGATGGAACCGTGCCAGCCACACCAATGATGATGATAATTTGCTGAATATTCCCTCTATATACGGTTGGCACCATGTCGACGCCCCGAAAATCACCCCGCATGGAAGATTGGTTGGAAGGTAGGAGCGTCCCCGTTGAAACGGGGTGGTGGCGGTTGCCACCATGCTCGGCTTTTTTTCTTTATTATTGTTTAACTGTGCTGTAAGTTATTAAAATTAGCCATTTTCTTTAAATAAGTCTTCTTGCACTTATAACCGTATGTCACCTCTCTGCTTTTGAGCCACCGATCTTCCAATCGCTTTTTGCTAATTTCCACCGCAGATTTTACTTACATGACCACCGTTATCTTTAAATCCTAGAGCCTCAGGAAGGGTGTCTGTGCCTGCATCGACATCGGGATCGATACCATAACATTTGAGTATGAGGTGTTCAATTGTTTAAGATAGCACATATGTGTCATCTTCTTCGTTAAATTTATTTTTGTAGCTGTGCGTTCTAAGACACCTCTAGCCAGCTTCAAAGAGTCGGACACTGCTTCTTGAGTTATCATAAAACGCTTCCTTCATCATCTGCCTTTTCCAGTATCGATATAGTTCTACACTATGCTTATTTTCAATTGAACCTTCTGCATTTTTAACCTGTCGTTTAATGCTCTTTTTTTTCTCCATTCTCGTGTCCGGCATACTTATAGGTTAGTTTCTTAATTCTGCGGCATTGCGAGACAACGCTCTTTGTGCATAGGTATTTAAATACCTTACCTGCCCACCTGTTATCGTCCAATTTCCTCAGGCGTTCTTCATATAGTATTTTACTCTGAGGTTCCCGTGCTTCGAACGATGCCCAGCCCATAACCCGCTGCACTGTCTGGTTTGTAGTTTTCTCGTGTGCACCTAATGCTAATCTTCCAACAGCTCTCTGATTTACTTCTAATCTGGACTGAACTTCTGCCCTTAAGCACAGAACCGCATTCTCGGAAGTAAGCCCCTGCGCCATTATTCCTTTCTAAATACCTCTCAGAACTTCATATTTGTTGTGCCCCCACAATTCCTTGTGTTTAATTATCCCAGAATCTCTTCGCCCTTTTGCCATAAGAGACTGTTCTTGCTTTTCCCTGTACATCTGCCTTTCGTCTACCCATACCCCGAGATATTTATATTCGGCCACTCGTGGTATTTCATGACTTTGTACAGTAAGCACCTGAGTAGTTGTATCGTTGAAAATTACCACACCTAACTTAGTTGCGCTAATTGAGTCTCCTTCGTCTCCACAGCAATTAAACAGAGTTTGCAAATCTGCCTGGCTATCTGCTAACAGTAAATATCATCCGCATACATTAAACCCTGCTGTCGTTGCCCAACTACATTTCCCCCTTAATCTGTACGACAGATTATACTCTTCTTTCTATAGTTATGATATAAAGCATGAACAGCAGCGGTGATAGAGGACAACTTTGCCTTAACCTTTTGTGTACCTCGACAGTTGTCGTAATCTGAATTCCTTACCATGTTATTTCAACTTTATTTTCTCGATAAATTTCCTGTCGAAAATCAATTACCTCATGACCGATACATTCAACATTTAATATGTTCCACAGGAGTTCCCTGTTCACGTTGTCGTATGCACCGCTATTTGTCCAGGAAGGCTGAATACAGAGGTCTGTTTTCCGCCTTAGCTATTTCTATGAATTGCGTAAGCATGATCAGGCTATCATATAAGCGCCTACCCCTTCTGGAACCGTTCTAAACCTCTCCGAGTATTTCATTACTTTCTACCCATGACTGCATTTTTAATTTCACCGGCGCATCGCTAACCTGTATCGCTGGTTTGCGCAATCGTACAAAAGTGTCCCCATCATAGTAAAAGAGGAAATAAGCGAAAATGCATGTAATTGAGTTTATTCAGGGAGCTCCGTCGAGGACGAGGGTGCACTCTCAGGAGTTGAACTTCTGAAAGCAAAGCAGGCTGCAGCTCAGGCGGCAGTGTGCAACCCGCGCGCCCATTTTTCCCTTGCGAAGCGTGCGCCATCCGTGGACGAGGAAGAGCCAGTGACGTCGGGTCAGGTGGTGCAGCGCCCACACCTGGACGAAACTGATTTCGTCCGTCGTGTGAATTGGCCTTTGCCGCTTTCTAGCTTTTGGGCACCGAGCCAACACCATCTAGAGGATTTGAAAGGTTGCTGCTCGAGCGACGCACAAAGAGCTTGGGAAGCTGGTTTGCAGCGACCACGCAGGTCGGTCGTGTGCGTGGTCGGCGGGTGGGCCGGAGTTGCGGGAGGTCGCACTGTTTACTTGGAGCTTATGAAAGTAACCGTCGAGTGTTAAAATTAAGGAGGAAAGTTTTGAACTGAGCTTGAAGAGGCGCTTTATATTCAAACCAGTTTTGCCTGTGGCATAATAAGCAACGTTTTGAGAAAACGCTTTGGGCCGCATCCGTTCTGCAAGACCTGCGCAGCGCGCCGACTTCCTGTACATACATAACATATATATAATACCAATGTGCTGTACAGGCAGGCATTCAGAGGTAAGAAGGTGGGTGTAGATGGAAAAATGATCTGGCAGGCTATGCCATCAGTTACTGCGGAGGCGAATTCATATTTTATTGCGACAGCACTTAAAGCCTCATCGGATAAAAATTGCTCATTGGCAGACGAGGTATGAGGTTAAAGCAATAGAAAGATCCTTAAAGGCCTTACCGCCACGAGCGGAATTCCGAACCCTCAGTGGCGCGAACGGGTCAGTTTCGCTGACCGATATGCATTACACCATTAAGCCATCGCCGAACTCTAACATCCCACCTGTTAAATTGCCGAGGTCTCCCGCAGTGCTCTTGATGTCGTCGTCTCCATGAGCTTCCAACCTTGCGCAATTTTAGTCCAAAAGGAAGGGAACGTGGTCACTCAGATCATGGAAGCACCATCTAACGCCCATGCATCGTGTATGCCCAAGCATCTAATTAGCATGAAGCCATGCCTTCACCGGCAGCGTGGATGTGTGCATTGCGCACATCCATTTATTTTTGTTTATGCCCCTGTAAAGCAGCGTTAGAAGGCTATTTTTCCTGTCGCTAGTCGACCATTTGTGCTCGTATCGTATAATCATGGTGTTGGATGATTTCAGTTGTGTTTGTAGGGCTGAAGACCGAGCAGTGTTAAGTAAGCGTTATGCCCTAGTGCTGCTTTATGTACTCATTTGGCATGCGAATACAACCTTGCGGATGTTTGGAAAGATAAGGAAGACAACATTCATTTCACTCCTTTTCACTGTTCCTCTAGTACTCGGCTTGACAGGATTTACGTTTCAGCAGACATGTTAGCCAGAGTTTTTGATTCCTAGTTGCGGCCCATATTCTTCAGTGATCACTGCATGGTGTCTCTTCAGATAGGGAAGTAAAGACGGCCCATACTCCATCCTCGATGGGTGCTTTGGATGTTGAATAGCTGTCTGCATGTTAGATGAAATCGTCAAATGTGCTGTACCTACTTGCCTGAAGGAGACATGGTCAGGCGGTGATCTCTCAGCTTTGGAAAAATGGGACTTATTTAAACTAGAAACAAAAAACTTGGCTATTGACGCCTCAGCAAGAATCGAATTTTTGAAGAGACTGCGCTGTATTTCTCTTTGTCTAGCGTAAGGAAGCTAGAGAATGCGGAAAGGCGTCGAATCAGACAGATGCCTATCTTATGCCCTCCAGTGTCTCCAGAATTTAAGATTCACAACTAATTGTTTACTTAACACTTTAACCACTCATCAGCGACACAAGCAGCAACACTGCGCTAAAGGATTTCGCCTCACCGCACTTAAGGTCAACAAAGTGCCCTCCTGAATTTTTTTAACACAAGTGTTTGGGACACACAGGCTCCTGGGTCCCGCACGACCCCCTACACTCAAGCGTTCATGTTCCTACGGTCCACGACGCCGGCAGCCCGGTCCGTGGCAGTCTTCTGCCGGACCGGATCCTCAGAGCGTAGAAAGATCTCCCAGTCCCACAAGCTGGAGGTGCTCAGGCCTCGTCTGCCGGGCAATAGAATGTAGGCGAAGGTGGCGGTGGGGTGGTTGCAGCGGCTTCAAGAGGGGTTGCTGATCGTTTGGTGGCAGCGATGCCTAGTATAAGGAGGGATTGTAGGGTTCGCGTCGGAAGGCGGCGCCATAGGGTTTGGTGGCAATTGTCAAGTAAGTGATGTGGCGGTGGGTATAGCTGTCTCTCGGCTCGGTGAGCCTGAGTCAGCTCACTGAACGTGCTCATGCACTCACCGCCTGTGCTTGGTGTACCAGACCTCGGGCTAAGCTATAGGTGGCCTCGTTACCGGGGTTCCCCGAATGCGCTTCGCCTTTCCCTCTCATAAAGACGTGTTTAGAGTATTCTGAGGAACCAGCGCAGAAGTCATGTTCCGTAATGGAACCTTGATCATGTATCGAAGATAAGATGCTCTTCTGACGAGTCCAAGTTGCTAAAAGAGAACGATTTGTACTTAGAGCAGGTAGTAACCGCAGATCAGGATCACGAAAGTGAAATAACTAGAAGAATAAGAATGGGGTGGAGCACATTTGGATGGTAGTCGATAATGATGACTGGCCGTTCGCCAACATCCGTCAAGACAAAAGTATATGACAGCTGCATTTTACTGGTACCCACCAAAGGGACAGAAACGTGAAGTCTAACGAAAACAGCGAGCTGTTGAAAGAAAAGAATAATGATAGCTGTAACCTTAAGAGACAGGAAGAGGGCGGAGTGGGTCAGTGATCAAGCACGGGTTAATGACATCCTAGTCGAAGCCAAGAGAGAGAAATAGGCTAGGCGAGGGCATGTAATACGAAAGCAAGATAACGACTTGATTCCAAGGGAAGGAGAGCAAAGCAGGGGGCCACAGAAAGTTAGGGGTGGATAAGATTAAGAACTTTGCGGGGATAGGGCGACTGCAGCTGGCAGAGGCCAGCTTGGAGAGATATGGGAGATGCCTTTGTCCTGCAGTGGGCGCAGTTAGGCTACGCCCACTGCAGCCACCCTTTGCCAGCTGCATCCACCCCTTGCCTACAAACTTCTTAATCTCATCCGCCCAGCTAACCTTCTGCCGCCCCCTGCTACGCTTACTTTCTCTTGGAATCCGCTCCGTTACCCTTAAGGACCAGCGATTATCTTGCCGTCGCATTACATGCCCTGCCCAAGCCCATTCCTTTCTCTTGATTTCGGCTAGGATGTCATTAACCCGTGTTTGTTCCCTCACCCGATCTGCCCGCTTCCGGTCTCTTAACGTTATACCTATCATTTTTCTTTCCATGGCTCGCTGCGTTGCCCTTAAGTAATTTGAACTCTTTTCGTTACCCTCCACGTTTCTGCCCTCTAGGTGAGTACCGCTAAGATAAAGCTGTTGTACACTTTTCTCTTGAGGGAAATTGGTAAGCTGCCACTCACAATCTGCGAGAACTTGCCATATGCGCTCCACTCCATTCTTCTCCTTCTAGTTATCTCTCTCTCATGACCCTGGTCAGCGGTCACTACCTGCCCTAAGTAGACGTATTCCATCACAACTTCCAGGCTCTCGCTTCCAATTGTGAACTGTTGTCCCCTTGCTAGGCTGTTGAACATTACCTTGGTTTTCTGCATGTTAATTTTTAGACCCATCGTTCTGCTCTGCCTGTCTAACTCATTGATCATGATTTGCAGTTCACCTCTTGAGTGACTCAACAAGGCAATGTCATCAGTGAATCGGAGATCATTTAGGTATTCTTCATTTATTATTATTCCCAACTGTTCCCAATCCAGGCCTCGGAATACCTCCTCTAAACATGCGGTGAACAGCATTGGCGAGATCGTGTCTCCTTGCCTGACGCCCTTCCTTATTGGAATTTTATTACTGACATTATGGAGGACTACAGTAGCTGTGCAGTTGCTATATTTATCTTCCAGTATTTTGACATAAAGCTCTTCTACCCCCTGATTACGCAATGCCTGCATGACTGCTGAGGTTTCCACTGAGTCAAATGCTTTCTCGTAATCAATGAAAGCTATATATAGAGGTTGGTTATATTCTGCGCATTTCTCTATCACCTGATTGACAGTGCGAATATGATGTACTGTGGAATGTCCTTTACGAAAGCCTGCCTGATCATGTGGTTGATTGAAGTCTAAGGTTGCCCTGACTCTATTAGCGATTACCTTAGTAAATACTTTGTAGGCAACGGATAGTAAACTGATCGCCCTGTAATTTTTCAAGTCCTTGGCGTCTCCCTTCTTATGAATTAAGATAATGTTTGCATTCTTCCAAGCTTCTGGTACAGTCGAGGTCATAAGGCATTGCGTATACAGGGTGGCCAGTTTTTCTAGCACGATGTCCCCTCCATCCTTCAACAGATCTGCTGTTACCTGATCCTCCCAGCTGCTTTCCCTCTTTTCATTGCTTCTAAGGCTTTCTTTACTTCATCTTTCGTTACTGGCGGGATGACGCATTGCTGCGCACTGCTGTCTTTGTCATTAACGATCTGATTACATTGGCTACTGTACAGGCCTGTGTAGAACTCTTCGACTACGTTAACTATCTTATCCATATTGATAATTACATTGCCCTGCTTGTCTCTTAATGCATACATTTGGTTTTACCTATGCCTAGTTTCCTCTTCACTGCTTTTAGGCTACCTCCGTTTTTTAGAGCATGCTCGATTCTCTTCATATTAAACTTCCTTACGTCGGCTACCTAGCGCTTATTTATTAACTTTGATAGCTCTGTTAGTTCTATTCTGTCGGGAGGGTTAGACACCCTCATGCTTTGGCGCTTCTGAATCAGACCTTTCGTCACCTGTGATAGGTTTCCGGAATCCTGTCGAACTGTCCAACCGCATACTTCTACTGCGCACTCCGTAATTATTGATGTCAGATTATCGTGCATTGTATGAACATCAAGATCGTCTTCCTCAGTTAAAGTCGAATATCTGTTTTGCAGCGCTATCTCTAACTCCGGTGCTTTCCCTCCTACAGCTAACTCGTTAATGGTCTTCCTCTTCACTAGCTTCTTCCGTTCCCTCTTCAAGTCTAAGCTAATTCGAGACCTTACCATTTTGTGGTCGCTACAACGCACCTTTCCGAGGACGGCCACATCCTGAATGATGCCAGGTTTAGCGCATAGTATGAAGTCGATTGAAGGCTGATCGTGGTGATCTGTAATTCTCAACGCGCATATTACCTCGGCCTCATTTCAGATGGCGCGAATCAAATATCACGACTGTAGTACCACACTCTGAAAGTCAGTCACTGGTTTTGGCATTGAAAGTAAGGACACAGTGGAGGAGTTCTGTGAAGTGGAATGCTGTTTTAATGGTGCAGAAACAAATGATAACGCGCTAACTATACGCACATCCTCAATAATGAGCAGTTGAGTTTTGGCAGGAAAGGCTCATAAGGAAAATAAAAACTGTTAATTTACAAAAGACAACAATTTACCATCAAGGTTTGGGGCTGGAAATTCAACACATAACAGCTTCGTTGACGTGCACACTTTTCAGTCACTTTTTTTTTCTTTTCAGTACTCCAAAACAAAGACGCACGCATCAAGCCGCCCTCGAGATTAAAGAAGGGGGAGAGCCGTACCAAAAAACACTCACACGGTGTTCACTGCTAGCAGCGTCACTTATTTGTCGATAAAAACGCTTTTCAACTGTAGTTCACACGCACCGCACCACAAAAGCAGAAGCTCCCCTGTGATGCAGGGAAGACAGGTTTTCAAAAGTCCGGCGCTTCACAACTGTCACCTCACAGCAGTTCGCGACGGCCGTTAGGAATGATATCAGCAGTGTGCGACGTAAATAATGAGATCATTGTTGCCCACACGAGGGTAGGTAACCGAGCAGCTATAACTTGCTTTCCAAAGGTGTGCTCGGGACATTTTCTGAGCATTCTCTTTTTGTTGATGGTGTTGTTTCGTGGGCCAGTTCTGCGGAGAGATCAATCAGAAGGCGGCAGAAATCGCCTGGTAGTCCTCTGATGACGGCACCACCACTCATTGATACGGGGCCGCAGTCACTTCCTGGCCTCCACTTCAAAGACGATGTCGTAGGTAGGTGCACCCGCACCAGTCCTGATGGATAGAAGTTTCAGGTGTAGAAGCCTGACGTCCGATAAAGCTCGCTTGGACAGCAGAGGCGACGCCACTGCTGTGCACCTTTATGGTCGGCAAACCATGCCGCTGTCGCCGGTTGTCGTAGTCACGGTTTAAACAATACACAATCTGCGAAGACAGAGAATTAACAAAGAAAAAGAGATTGAAATTTTGACGTTCAGGGTGTCAACAACCTAAAGATGAAAAACCAACTAGCCACCATTGCCGCATTGCTTGAAATTTTGTGTTGTGTCGCTACAAAGAGCAGGGCACACTCTCTGAAAACATTGAGAGTTGCAAAGGGGGCTAATGTATATTAGGTCACCTGTAACTTGAGCTTGCAGCCCAGCCTTTGTCCATGCCTACAGAACATACTACGGATACATAGTCCCAGTACACATCAACATAAACACATCGTAACCAAAAGCGCAGGAAAGTGTTGAAGGCCGGAAAATAACAAAAAAAAAACACAATACGAGCACCGAAAAATGTCGCGAAATGTTTGGGGTAGTGATCTATAGACAGTGGTTATTCGACGTCGCTAATAGGCAGAATTTATTAAAATCCTTATTTGGGCATTAGTACTGGGTGCCTGTAGAAGCAGCAGCAAACAGAGCTTTAGGTTAAGCCTCGTTGATAAGTTTCTAACCATTTGCACAAAGATGTCGTAAGTTGAATCATTTACAGCGGCGCCAATTATGTGAAGTCTAGTTGGTGAATCGGACAAGAAATAAATGCGCCCCGTTGGCTTGATGGATATATGATATTCAGCAGCAGAGCCCAAAGGACGCAGAGTTGAATCCCAACAGTGACAGCCGGATTTTCATGAATGCGAAATGTTAAACGCCTAGAAATTGTGCCGGAATACGTCTACTTAGGGCAGGTAGTGACAGCTAATCCGGATCATGAGATGGAGATAACTAGAAGGATAAGAATGGGGTGGAGCGCATATGGCAAATTCTCGCAGATCATGAGTGGCAGTTTACCAATTTCCCTCAAGAGGAAAGTGTACAACAGCATAATCTTACCGGTACTCACCTACGGGGCAGAAACGTGGAGGCTAACGAAAAGAGTTCAGCTTAAGTTAAGGACAACGCAGTGAGCCATGGAAAGAAAAATGATAGGTGAAACGTTAAGAGATCGGAAGCGGGCAGAGTGGGTGAGGGAACAAACACGGGTTAATGACATCATAGTCGAAATCAAGAGAAAGAAATGGGCTTGGGCAGGGCATGTAATGCGAAGGCAAGATAACCGCTAGTCTTGAAGGGTAACGGAGTGGGTTCCAAGAGAAAGTAAGCGTAGCAGGGGGTGGCAGAAGGTTAGATGGGCGGATGAGATTAAGAAGTTTGCAGGCAAAGGGTGGATGCAGCTGGCAAAGGATAGGGTTAATTGGAGAGACATGGGAGAGGCATTTGCCCTGCAGTGGGTGTAGTAGGGCTGCTGCTGCTGCTGGTGATGATGATGATGACTGCCCGAAGTTGTGCGTTAAAGCTGTGTGGATGGAAGTTATCAGGGGCTACCGCTGCGGCGTCTCTCGTAGCGCATGCGCACCTTTGGGACGTTAAACACCATACGTGATACCACTACTACACAAACAGCGAACAGCGTGTAGGCGTAGATGACTGCAGGGACCAACTGAGGTCACTGGAAAATGCATCTGCCGCGCATTGGACTTCAATCCATGGATTACGAATTCATAAGGGCTCGATTGCGGCACTGGTGTTCGGGTTTGTGGAAAATAAGCTTGCGGCTTGACTTGAATCATAACAGCGAGAAGCTGACGCCGGTGGTTGGCTTTCCCACGAGGTGTATCATGTTTTAAGCTTGGCATCACGCTCAGCTTGATCTTGTCCCCGCTCACGCTTACGCCCCAGGCCAAGGGTAGGAAACCCCAGTAAGTGACTGTCTCGACTTCTCCGTGCACCAGATGACAGAACAACCTTTGTTTCGAGAGGGAGAGAGAAATACAAACGGACTGGCAGGGAGGTTAACTAGGCAGCACCCGGTATGCTACCCTACACGTGGGAAGGGGAATGGAGGGAGAGATATAAAGGGGAGAGAACAAAGGGAGATGATCGCTTTTCCACATGTCTGTTGGCCATTACTTGCAGGGTACACAGGACACACACTGATAGTTCACAACCTTGCACTGAGTCCTGAGTCGTTCAAGAACTTGAAAAGTGCCTTCAAAGCTGTCCTCTGTGATTTAGGCTTACTCCGAGGACCCAGAATCTTGGCTTCAGTAAAGGGCCGAGGGTCTAAGGGGCGGAGTGTTGCAGCCAGGAGTGCACGCTCACGCTGAAACCGAGGGCAGTTACAAAGAAGGTGTTCTATAGTTTCGTCGCACCCACAGATCTCACACGCAGGAGAGTCTGCCATTGCCATTAAGTGGGAGTAGGCATTTGTGAACGCCACTCCCAGCCACATGCGACACAACAGCGTAGAATCGCAGCGGGAGAGGCCGGACGGAGGACTGAGTCGGAGTAAGGGGTCGAGCGGTGCAGACGACATGTGGAGTTGCCAAAAGAAGACCATGACGCTAAAATCTCTTTTCAGTCAAGCATTCGCAGATGTCTTGCTGCGTCGGCCCTTGTCAACGATACCTGGACAATGATGGCACTGCCGTGAGCTGCTCGAGCTGCAGCGTCAGCTGCGTCGTTTCCGACAATGTCGCAGTGTCCCGGCATTCACTGGAAGATGATGTCATGACCCTCTTCCTGCGCCTGGTGTTGGAGATGTCTTAATTCAGCTATGAGTTGATCGTGATCGCCATGGCGTAAAGCAGAATTAAGACACTGTAAGGCTGCTTTTGAGTCACAGAACACAGCCCATTTGTGGGGGTGTTTGTGCACCGATTTATTGCACAGCCGCACGAAGAGCGGCCAATTCTGACCTGGTAGAGGTTGTCCGATGCGAAGTTTGCTTCATAATACTGGTCTGTCTCGCAGGAATGACCACGGCGTAGGTTGACCTTTTCCCTGAGACCGAACCATCTGTATATACATGAGGTCGGTCACTATATGCGGCGTGGAGTAGGTAGAGTGTCAACTGTTAAATGGCTGTTGTCGATAAGTTCGATTTTTTCGTTATGCCCGAAATTGTAAGGCGCACGTATGGCTCCGGCAGACACCACAGTGCAGAAGAAGGCCGTGCTGCTGGGGTGAACTGTGATGGGATGGACGACTGATGGGCTGCTATAACCTTTGAAAACGCGGCGTGTGGTCTTTGATCCGCCACTGACACGAGGTGGTGCTGGAGAATCCTTGTTAGATGCCGTATGTGGATCCGCAGGGTGTCAAGGGCTATATCCGTCGAGAGTGGGTAGTCCTGGGCGATTGCAATGGTAGCAACTGTTGATGCGCTGGGAGAGAGACCCAGGCATGTGCGAAGTGCCTGACTTTGTATAGTTTAGAGGGCACGCAAATTAGTCTTCACCTAGACCTGTGTTTAAAAACGAATAATTCCTGTGCATGTATCATTATTCACTTAATTTCTTGCATTTTCGACCGCAAAAGCAGGTGTGCATGGACCTGCCGGTAGGCTGTGGCGAGAACCAAATTTTCTAACGCAGTGGCAAACACAGTTGCTCGATTTGTGCTGCCGGTGATTAAAATGCCGCTCGGAAATGTTTTGTTTTTTCATTTCGCTTCGGGGAGCGACGGGCTACTGTCACCAATTCAGAGGAACAGCTTTACAACCGCTTCTGTCTGTAAAGAGGGCCGGACCCTAAGATAGGGAGTATCTATGTCTTGAGAGGGATACAGAACAGAGCACTCTATACTTACGAGGCACAGCAGAACGAGAGGGATGTTCAGGCAGGCACGCTTTGCCGGTGCACGAACACCGGGACCTTATAGGTGACGGGGTGGGGGAAAGGGCATCGCTGAGGTCTCCGGCCTCAGCAAGCTAGGACCTGGGTTCGTGTCGAACGCCTTCGGTCGCTCGCCCTGGCCAGCGACGACTCCAGTTTCACGAGTTCGATGGACCGCGTGATTTGGCCTTGTACCTGCTCGGAAACGGAACCGTGCGAGAAGAACATAGGCTGCGAATGTATTGACTTTTTGGCTACAGTGCTCCCCGTTCAAAAGATGGCAAAGATGTGTGAAGTTGAGTAAGAGGTTCAGCAAGGCGGAAATTTGGGCGAGTTGGTAAGTGTTCATTTTCGCTCTCAGCGCAACACGAACGGGACACAAGACGAAGGACTAGCACAAACAGGCGCTGTTTGTGCTAAAAAAGGTAAGAGGTTAGTTCCTCACGATTCAGCGCACAAAACGTCGATAAATGCTACTGTTGCTAATCAGCAGCAGTTAATACTTCCGAAGGGCTCGTTCACTGGATATTGAGAAAGCTACTGCATGTTTGAAGAGCGGAAGCTAATAGATTTTCTAGCTGATGGTTTGTAGACGGAATGGAGACAGGGAACATTATACGAACGGCAGCTTGAAAATTAAAAAAAAGGCGCCTTTTAGCGCAAGCGATGCTCTCGGCGTATTCTGGTCTTTTTTCTCCGGTTAAAGATCTTCATAAAAGTAAGCTATTTTATTGCGCGTTTGATATTTGTTTTTTTCATAACCTGCTAAATCCCAAAATGTGGGGCAGGAGTATCTATAACTAAGTAAAGAATAAATAAATAAAAGCCCACAATTATGACATGCTGAGAAGAATGAGTCATGCAACGCTAGAATAATAAAAACGAAAAAAAATCCAGACGCTGCTTCTTAAATACTGTGCATCTAGCCCGGCATTAAGCAGAAAAGCTTTAGAAACAGAGAACGATTAAAACTACTCAATTCATAACATCTGCTGTGGTCGAAACATAGCAACATTCAGACCACTACCATTTAGCAATGTTTCACAGGAGCACTTTTACAGACGTTTCGTATTTTTCAGTCCTCGGATTCACAACTCAACAGTGAAGCTGTGTGTAGTCGGATCTTCGTTCAGTGTTATTATTCTGATTGTTTCGAGCCATACGTAAAGTTTTTTAGTATGTGGTTCGTGCTTTGTACGGCGCGTGTTGCAGTCTGAGTACATTTAGAGAACAGGGCGCTGTAGCAGGGTACGCTCCTACACACGTCCTACTTGCACCCTTCATACGCCCTAAATCACGAAGCCGAGTTCATATTCTAAGTTCGAAACAAGTGCGTACGAAATACACATAAAACAACATAAAGAACTGTAAGCTGTGCACTATTTATATTCACTTAATTAAGTAAACTGCCACGCTAAATTATGAGGGTCTCGAAAACATTTATTTCCCACTTTTTCGATAACCTAATCTGCGAGTTGTAAAGTTGCAGATAGATTTTAGAATTTTGCGATGCTGATGATATATTGTTGTTTCTTGGACATTTTCGCCTGAGAGGATATTTTTTGATATAAATGACAATTTAAGGAATTTGTTGGTGGCAATTACAAATCCCGGATAAGTGCGGCAGGATGACAGCTTTGCGCATGAGTCTCCACTTGTGGTATATTAAAGCGGATTAACAATAAATTTTAATTTTTTCAGTAACAAAGACACTGCAGCTAAGAGGCTGCCGTATAACATGCGTACAACTCTATCTTGGTACAAAATAAAATGTTTGGGGCGCTACTTCGCATGTTTTCCTGATATTTATTTTAGCTGCGTTTTTACAGCAAGCACCTTCGCACTGTTTCGACTATATTTAAGTCCAGTGGCAAGAAACTGCAGGTATTTTGCATTTCGAATTGTTATTGGAAGTCAACTGAAGGCCATAGTTAAAAATTACAAAGGAGTGTCATGAAAACTTGTTTTTCAAGCTTCTATCGATCATTAATTCAGATCTTCCGAACGTCTCACTTACCTCGCCATTGAGGTAGCAGAATATCACAGCTACGAAAAATCCCTGAAAAAAAAATTAACAGTCAGAATGCCAGGAAGAACAAGCACTGAAGGCGACCAGAAAGTCACATATAAGCCTCGCTGCGATGAACGTGCAACGAGCTATGTCGTCTGTACTTTATCGCGGAGTTTTGAACGATAGAAACTGCGAAAATTTTAGCCCTCCCGATGTGAAATACTTTAAAGTTTCAGCTGGATACTGGCCACTAGCTTTAGGTTGTAAATGGTCCTCAAGTAATTGTATACCTAAAATTGTAATCTTTTGTGCCTTGCACCGCTTCTCAGTCACCCATGGACGCTCTGTACCATTTTCCGGGTTCACAATACAGACTAAATTTGTGAACTTCGTATTCGCTGTTTGCGCGCAGCTTTAATCAGTATTTAACAGTTCTAGCACATGGTTATTCCCGGTTTCCAGGGATATATCTTACAAAGTCAGGGCCTCGAAAGCGCCCTCGTTGCGTTAGCGAAATACAGCATCCCTAACGATTACAGCTGCAGCTTAGAACTGCACTCAGTTCAGATTACCTTTGCATAATCCCTTGTAAGTCTGCTCACCATGAAACTTAAGACAGCAAACAGCACTTTTCTAATTCATCAGCATATATTCCTGCAGCAACTTCTGCAACGTTGCCAAGCTGTGCTGTTGCGGGAAGTAGCCTGGAATTAACAATGTGGGCTTGAGATATTAACATACCTTTTTCTTTTCATCTTGGTCTTGTGTTTTGTGATTGAGAAACAGATATGTTAAGGCAGTATTCCTTTTTCAAATACTACAAACATTAAGCTCTCTCTGGGAGTTCAGTTCATACAGTAGAAAAGGAATTATCAGAAATTGGTTTCTGAAGAATAATAACAATAGCCTTATTTTCCATTAACATGATGGGCGAATGTGGGGAAAAAAAGCTGGACAGCTTGACTAGTTACCGCCCCCAAATATAAAATGCCCCGCCGCGGTGGCTCAGTGGTTAGGGCGCTCGACTTCTGATCCGGAGTTCCCGGGTTCGAACGCGACCGCGGCGGCTGCGTTTTTATGGAGGAAAAACGCTAAGGCGCCTGAGTGCTGTGCGATGTCAGTGCACGTTAAAGATCCCCAGGTGGTCGAAATTATTCCGGAGCCCTCCACTACGGCACCTATTCTTTCTTTCTTCTTTCACTGCCTCCTTTATCCCTTCCCTTACGGCGCGGTTCAGGTGTCCAACGATATATGAGACAGATAATGCGCCATCTTCTTTCCCCCCAAAAAAACCAATTATTATGATTTCTTCGACTAAGGCAGAGTTCAGCGGACGACACAACAGAAAATTTTAATTTTCATTACATAGAAAATAATCGCCGTCATGACAGGCGTGCGGAATAGAAGAAAAAGAGAGAAAGAAACGAAAAATAGCACCACTAATACAATTGAGCATGAAACAAAAAGAAACATCGTGTACTGTACGCGTTGAGTGGCGTATGAACAGTCACTCACACGTGGATAATCTAGTCCGGAGAAAATGTAGCTTATTTCGCACGAAACGCGACCACAGAATGGAAAAAGCCAATTCAGCAGCGAGAAGAGGTAATCGATGCGTTGTGGGTGTGAAAAAATGAGATCCATGCACGGGGACATTATGCTGAAAAAAACTCCGTACCATAATCAGCTCGGCATTCTTTCCGGCTTTCCGCAGCAGCGCCTAGCGGAAAGTCAACTTCACGCGACCGCATGTTCCCTTTAACAGTGTACCATACTGTACATATTCTAAATTTCCTGACTAAGTGTATCATGCCAAGGTGTTTACTTTGACAAAGAAGCTAAGGAAGAAACAAAATTTATGTTTCCTATGACATCTTTTTTATAATTTAAAAGTAGGTGGTATGGGTACACAATGAGTTTTATGATCACAAATTTTTAGTATAGAGGCAAAGATGGGTGATCTCGTGGAACATTGAAAACGTGTCTCAACGTTCTTTTTTTTTGCAGTATAAGCACTTTTATTCGAAGTATTAGTTGCAGTGTAGCAGGAGTATTCCACCAGACTTAATGAGCATAGCTTATGTCAAGCCAAATAACGTACTGTAAAGAATAATCTTTGCCTTTATTGGCAACATCTCCTTATAATGTTCGTAAGTCCTACGACACTTGAAACCTTGAAAATAGCGTTTTCCGCGTGATCATACCACATGTAGCATATCAAAAGCCATAGCATTAAAAACTACACCAAGAGTCTTGAAAGCGCGGAGTATCTCTATTTTGTGTTACCTAACAGCAAGTCTCTATTAATAGAAATGCTGTTCTTTTTACGAGGAAAAACTATTGCCGTTGTCTTGGACGTGTTTATTTCTAATTCAGTAACCATTCCCCAGTCACGTAGACGTGCTAATGAGTTGTTTGCTTTAGCGATCAGATCATTAGGACATGCAGCAGAGAAAAGCATAGTATCATCGTCGGTATAAATCTACTGGGTGCTCATTAAATACTGTACTCGTCTGTAGGTTTTATATAAACGATCGTACTAGCGATGGCAATACGAGGCCTGATGGTTGTAACTGATGGTTGTAAAGCTCCCGTTTTCTTGCGAAATCTGTTTACAAGTTTGTATTGCGTTTACGCAACGTAGTTGTCTTTTCAGTTTAATATTAGTGAACTTCGAGCACTGGTTACCTAAACTGAGTATCATAAATGTTTATACGATCACACCCGAGGCCAGGTTCACACTTTCGTCTAAAGAGACATGCTACGTTGGAACCGTGGCGATGAAGAGTAAGTAGGGTAAAAATTAAGTCGCACTTCCAGCTTTGTTAACAGGTTAAAGAGCTGAGGTATAGCTGATGCATGCATGGTAATACTACAATATTCAGGGGTAGTGTAAACCTCTTCCTTCTGTCTTATCTTTGTCGTTGACCTTTTCACAGCTGCCCTCTTCTAAAGGGAGCGCTTTCCACTCCAGGAACGGAAGAATACGCATCTTAGTATCATTATTCTCCTGCAAATAGTCGCTAACAAGCTCAACCAAAAGGGAAGAAGCTTCGGTAAGTCCAAGTAGAAGCAGTCTTAGCAGAAAAAAAGCCAGTTGGCGCAAGAAAATAACAACCAAACACGAAAGACAAGACGAGTGGCAACTCCCAACAAATTTTGTATTTTTTGAAAGAGCTGCTTATAACCACACAAATGTGCACACATCCGAATAGAAAGTACCATGGGGGCCAAAAGTCACCAGGACGCGCGGAAAGCGACCTTGGAGCAGAGGCGTTGGATTTTCCAGCAATAACGTAATTTCACTACCACGCATTAAAGCTCGCGAGTCAGCCTCTAATCCTTATAGGAGTGGTCTAACGCCACCGATTGATACCAAGTTTATATTCCTTGATTGAGGCCCGGGAGCCCGGGAGACTTCTGGGTCCGATAGTACGCAAAAGGAGGCTAATAAAGTACAGACAACCCCAAAGGTCTTGTTGGAGGTATATCTGAAACAACGCTGACAAAGAGCAGTGTTGTGGCGCACCTGAAGACCGTCTGACGCCTTGCTGATGTACTGGTAGACCTCCCAGGCCCCGCAGTTGGCTGGGCTTCGATACACCGTCATCAGAAAGTGCATGCCGAAAAGCGGGAACAGCACCAGTACGGCTCGAACCGCTTTCCTGCAAACAAAGCGGGAAATATGAAACCATTCATTACAACATAATTGCAGGACAAATACGCAAAAAAAATCAGAATGATGTCTGTACAAAAGAGCTACTTTAACAGTTGGATCGTTAATAAAGGCTAAATTTTCATATATTCGAAGAAATTTCAAGATCAGAATGTGCGAATTCGGCTTGTTCGAAAGGCGAGCTATAAAGGAATATAGACAATAATTTAATTGGAGGTTTTCTTTTTTGAAATGATGCGTCAGACATTAGATTAGGTGTACCAGCACGAGATATTCGCCTACGGCCGGTAAGTAATTTAATATTGAATTTCTTCCCTCATGCTGTTTCGTTTTTATCAACGGAACGTTGGCTGTGACATGCAGTTGAACATTAGGTCGCATGAGGTACAAAAAAATTGAAATATACATGCTAATACGTAGTATTTACTTACTACAGCACTTAAATAAGCCAGCTTCAAGAGCTAGAATTACAACAAACGGCGTATCAGCAGTTATATTGCCGTTTTTTTTGTGCCTCATGTGACCTAAAGTTGAACTACACGTCACAGGCATCTCTCGGTTGATGGAACCTAAACTGAAATAACGTGAAGAACAAATTGAATTTTGATTCAGTTATGAATTATTTAGCAGCCGCAGGCGGATACCACGAGTAGTTTTATGTACACCAATGTGTAACGAATTGTTTGAAACAAGAAAACACAAAAACAAAATTTGATGTATATAGTTCTTTAAGCTGCAAAATCTAGAATACTGCGACAGCGAGCGTGTTTGTCCCACAATACAATCAAGCCGAAATCATAGTCCAATAAAAAACATGCAAGTTTCAAAACGTCTGTAAGGACTAAAAACGCGGAAAAGTAGAAAAATGTTGTATTGCGTCTACAATGAAAACAGTTTGGCGGAAAGTTTTAAGATCCGCATTAAAGGGTATGATGCGATAGCGTTAATGGGTGCCGGCAGCGGCTCTTCTTGCACAGGGAGGCACGGACACTGTTTCCTCAACATATCAAGTACCATACGACACAGATAGAAAGCCCCGCTTTAACCAATCTGTACGAACGTGCCTGCTTGTCACATGAGTTGTGTCCCTGGCTCGCAACACAAGGAGGAGGGGGGGTTCGATGTCCGACTAATTACACTAACCTTCTTTTTTACACTAATCTTCTTTTCAGTGCAATTCATTTACTTGACATACCCGCGTGTCCTAATGACGTTTGAATCATTCTTCGAACTTCTGATGATCTGTTTCTTAATGTTTGAAAAACTCTTCGAATCCGCCGCTTCACGTCTGAGGTGGCCACCTTTTCAATAATAATATTATTGGTTTTTGGGGGGGAAAGGAAATGGCGCAGTATCTGTCTCATATATCGTTGGACACCTGAACCGCGCCGTAAGGGAAGGGTAACGGAGGGAGTGAAAGAAGAAAGGAAGAAAGAGGTGCCGTTGTGGAGGGCTCCGGAATAATTTCGACCACCTGGGGACCTTTAACGTGCATTGACATCGCACAGCACACGGGCGCCTTAGCGTTTTTCCTCCATAAAAACGCAGCAAATCTAGATTTTTCGCTCACGCCGCCACCAACGATGACGTCACATTTTCTGCGAAACGGGAAGCCTAGTGCTATTGCGTTTACAAAGGGACGCATTAGTCGAAATACAGGATTAAGCAACCCTTAACTGCAATGAGCAGATGTACTTCGCACGTTAATCTGCGAAACAGACGGCATCATGGACACAAAAGCTCAGTCAGAATACTTAAGACAAGTACCGTGAAACGAATATAGCACTGGAAAACCTGGAAAGTTAAGGAACACTGTTTTTTTTTTTTCACAAACCATCACTGACGGGAATGCTCAGTGAGCTCACCATTCTTAGGCTTAATAAAACCTCGAGGAACCACTTCACATACGCTTTAAAGGTATGATACGATAATATTAATGCGTCCCTTCAGCGGCTTGGGGTCGGCGTAGCCTATCACTTCGAGGACACAGTCATCCTCTACTTGATATTCATAGATAGCTGGTTCTCTTCATTCCACTCTTGGCGCAGTGATGGAGTGGCAAACCGATGCGCCACTGCTCTGGTAGATGGCTGTACCAAACTCTGCCTCCGGTGGGGCTTGAGATACCCACGTTGCTCTCCCCGATCAACTGCTCGCGGCCAACCATTAACTTAACTGCCACCGATGTCACACCGCCACGATGTCACACAGTCACATCACTTAGCTGGCACATGGGGTTCCTGCTTTTGCACTCAAAACGGACGCCGGATTTCCTGCAGAACTGGAGCTTTAACGCTATCGACTTCAAAGTGCTCATATTGGTAGACAGCGCGATGTGGTCAATAAATGTTTTAAATTCGTTAGTTACAAGGATACATCACTTATAGAACGGCATTGGCAATGGACGAACCGATTGACGCGGTTTATAAATGAACTCTTTATTGGGCGTACTTGTGCAAACAAATAACGTTGGCGGCGATAGCAACAAATGTGCTCGGCGGTCTTCGAAGAACAGTATATCCGCTGCTTTTGCCCGCACTGAATTTGAAGCTGGCCAAAGAACGCTAGGGATACGCAGCAAAAATCACCACGACCACCTCGAACAATGCAGAAGCCCTAGCGCGTAGCTGCAATCATTCTAGATAAGCTTGGTCGCTTCTCTTGTCACAGCCTGACAATAACTCGAGCCGGCGGATTTGAGGAAGAGCAAATAAACATTAAAAAATTGGAGGTGACACTTAAGCTGCTCCTTAAGGGTAAGGGTGCAGTGTGATAGTTTTAATAGATTAACGCCCATATATCCAGAATTGGTCCTTCTCTCCTTAACATTCATAGATCCCTGGGAGTCCTCCTCATACCCCTCCTGGCGCAGTGGTGCAGCGGTTAAGCGATGCGCCACTGCCCTGCGATGGCAAGTGCTGCCACCGGTGGGCCTTGTGTAGCCCAGGTTTCTCTTCCCGAGCAACCTCTGGCGACCAATCATTAATTGAACTTCCACCTGCCAGGGTGGTGAGTTTGCTCACAATTCGGTGGGAAGGTTGTTATGACGCTACAAGGTCACGTGACTTAGGTGGCCCGCCTGCCTCCTTGGTAGCTTCTCTGGAGTTTTTTCGCTCTCGGCCAACGACTCCGATGACGGCATTTCTGTGACCTGAGCTCCTTAACGCTATAGCGTTAAAATCTTTCGCGGCAATGCACATACATCGCGACCGCTGATGGACTTAAGTGAACAGGGCACCTTTCTGTGCACGTCACCATAGAAAAATGAAGGCGGTTAATACCAGCGCTATTAGCGCACTACGTTGGTGATCCCCTCGATGAACCAAACGCTCAGCCTTGTGTCATTTTGGCAAACAGCTAAAAGGACGACAGCGCGAGATCCGATCTAAAAGGCTGGTGAGGCATTATAGCCGCCCTTATTGTAAGGCTGCAAGCCGACTGGCGCACTGGTGTCGAGAATGCCCTAGCCCTGCTCACGTCTAAAAAAAATCAATGTGTTCATGTAGAAGTACACTTTGGAAACTTTTATGTGAGAAGAAATTGTTTAAATCCTCAGGTAACTAAAATACCAAATGCCGATAACTTAAGTAATTGAACGTGTCTAGTATTTACTACTTTTTGTTGTAAAAATTGGGACGGTCAATTGGCTCTTGCAGCTGTGGTGCACTAAAGAGCAAGTTTCCAATGGCTAGTCAAAAACCAGGTGAGTCTCTTGCACTTTGTCGAGCATTGGTGCATGTGCGTATATTTAAAAGAAATAAAAATGTTAGGTCGCATGAGCAGGATGACAAATTCATTCTATTTCTCGTCTCTCGGCTGTTGTTTAAAGTATTTGCGATTATTAGCCAGCACGTTGGCTCAGAAAGCGCTATTCGGTAAGAATTAGCTGCTAACTTTTGCAAGTTACACACAGCATGGCGACTCGGTCAGCGGTGAGTAGTGTAGTTTCTGAAAAGGTCATCGTATCAACGGGCTGCACGAGTTCAGTATTGTGCAACTTTGGATTGGAGCTAGTGTCAGCGTCCTTCGCGCGCGTTGAAACGTCGATTGCGACAGGCGAAACTCAGTACTGGACATCAAATAATCCTCGGAACTACGAAAACAAAAAAAAAAACAGATTCTTCGTAAATACTTTACCTCAAGTTTTCATTGCCCAAAAAGCACTCTTTTCTCACGTTTGTTGCGGCATTGCTCTCTTGGATATCGAGCCCATGTCTTGTGCATGCAAATGTATTTCAAGGAGGCAACGTTTCGCGAAACTCACCGAAACTGGCTTGGCTCCGTTGTGTGGGCACTCCTGAGCTTCGTGACAAGGACCCGGGTTATGTTACAGAGGAAGACGAAGTTGGCCTGAAAAAAAAAGAAGAGAGAAACGGGAAACAAAGTTTTAGTATAGGGTAACGACCCAGCCCGCAGAAAGCCACGAACAGACATGGGCATAGAATGACACAGGGGCGCTACCTTTTTGTAATATGTGTCTACCAGCCCAAGTTACAATCTTTCCTGAATAACGCTTGCAGCGAAAATTACGTTTTAACACAGCACCACAATATTTACTCGAAATTTAGTTATGTGCTTTAGCGCAATAGGTCTCCATAGAAATGTCTCTGTAAATCTGTCTTAGCAAACTGAGTATATTGCCATCACTCTTACTACGGCGATTTTTATCGCAAAACAGTAGCAAAGAGAAAAAAAAAGAAAGAACGACCAGGGATGTGGTGGCGCCAGCAGTCGACGGAGTGTGCGCAGTAAGTGGCACGTGTGAAGGAGTGGGATTGTTTAAAGGGCACGAGCTGCTGCTGCAGCTTCGGCGATAAGTACTTACACTTTGAAAACTTGATATTGACTCGTTGTGTCGAAGGCGCACTGTTAGCACTACCGTTTAATTTTCACTAGCAGGTATGTATGACCACGTTTATGCAATGTCTCCGCAAGCATTGAATGGGTTCTTAATTTTTTAGTATGAAAGCTACCACTGGCTGGAGAGTCCGACGTAATCCATTCAGGCTTCAGACTTCATACAATTATTCGGAGTCCATTCAGACTTCATACAACAACCATGGCATCGCCATGGGGGCACAGACCCCGTTTTAATTAAACACATAAAGACTTCCACCAGAGTTGGCTGAAAGGAGAGAGCGGAGCAACGGCTATTGACATGCTTAAAATGCCTGATAGAACCCTCATTACAAACGTAGATGACGTCACACATTCAGCCTATCCCTCCGCCAGACATAACTGAAAAGGAGAAGGTAAACTGCTTTGTTGGCAATTAAAGGAGCCGCATCTGATTAGACGAGTGACGTCCGCTGAAACCCCGATGAATCCCTTATCGTTTCGTTTTACGAAGGAAAGCGCTTGGGCGCCCGATTTCGCTAGTATTGCTAAACGTCACTGCAATCAACTCGAGTGTGATCACCAAAGAAGAAACTTGCATGAAAAAATACTCGAGGTTATCCTCAAGAGCTCTATCTACATCAAATGACCCCCATGCAGCGATACATATTTATGTCTAGCGTGAAGAAGTTCAACACAACCGTGGTCCCCTGAAAACTGCACCACACGCAATAACTTTGAGTGGCGATCTACAGAGAAGCAGTAAATCAAAACTTGTCGAAATCTCACAAAGATCAATGTGCAACGCCAGATGGCCCTCCTTGTGAGCCAAGGGCTGCGCGAGATTTTAGAATCCTAAGAAAGCATCTGGAATTAACAACGTGTAACAACAAGAAACACACCAGCGCATGGTTCTGCGTCGGTTACCGTCTGAATATCAACAAAATTAAGAAAGGGACGTATATCTCCGGCCACGAAAGGAGGATACCACACAGCGGCTCTTACTTTGCCCCTTTTATTAAAAAAGCGAAGGTGTTAGTGAATCGGCTGATGCCAAATGCAAGCCGTTTGTGTCTGAAAGAATGTTACAAATAGAAATAAATAAATAAAGCCCATTATATAAACATTGGCAAATAAACTGCTTAATCAAATAGGATGCAGCTGTTATCCTTGTTTAAGAATTTTCAATTGGAAGTTGGTCGGCACCAGCAGTAATTCCAGTAGGTATGAATCAGTGTTTGAAAGCCTCAGAGAGGACATTTGTTTTGTCTGCTGACTATCATTTGCGCTTCATACCTGGGCGGTGAGAGTATAAAACCTGGGACAATGGTCATTGCAGCAAAGTCTTCTCGAGTAACTTTGAATCCAGCTGTTCACTTGTTCCCCTAAATAACCTCCTGTTTCCAGGATACATTAATCACAAGACCAGCATACATTCGAGTCCGCTGAAGGCAACCGCTATCTCGAAATCGCTATTTTACGGAGACGGAGAACCCATTCTATAATATCTTGGATCGAAGGCGTCTTATGAGCGCTTTGTCAAACACTTTTCACGAATTGTAAATCCCCTGACGAAGCTATCGGAAGCATGACGTAGATGAGAAGTCTTCAGAGGAATTCGACGGCACCTTATGTCGGCACGTTCCTTTGAGCCCTTTACTGAAGAGCCGAAATCGACACGCACAGCGACGAAAGCTTTGTGGGAAACTCAGAGGAAAAATAGGTTCAAGAGTCATATCCCATGCCAGCAACCCGGTGTTGAAGGCCGAAGCAAGCAAATCGACTTCGTGCAAAAAGTATCCTACGCTTATCTAGCCTTTCACCGTTTACTAATTTTCACATGGAACAAACTATTAACATCTATGGCGAAGTTAATGCAAGAGATCCGGCACTAGAAGCCGACAGTCACCTAGTACTGATAGACAAAGAACTTTATGGAGCGCTTAAACAAGAATATTGACGATATCCTCGGCATGCAAATCGACGCTCAAAGCAAGACACGGGGCGCTACTTACTCTTAATTGATTTTATCCTAGTAGAGGAAGATTCAATAAAGAACTAAAATTACGTAAATTGAATGAAATTGGGGCGGTGGCGGTGTGGCGGTGACGGTTGCGTCCACTGGGCGTCCATAATGTGACTGTGGTGTCCACTTGCAAAAAACTATTCTGTCGCACAATAGTTCATGCTTAGCAATGCTAAACTGCCAGTCAATTTTTTTTTTTAATTTGAACGGTATACTACCCTTTTGGGCTCAGTTAATTGCATCCCTTTACAAATAAAAAGCTTTGTATAAGGAGCAAGTGTGTATAAAGTTGTCTCCGATATTTCGTTTCTTGAAGTGAAATCAGAAAAAAAGCAGTGGAAGGAGTGCTACAATCGCAATTTTGGTTCCTGCTAAAATATTAGGTAAATTTGTTCTGCAGAAAACGCCTTACCATTTAAATATTGTAAAACTGGTGCCTTTGAGTGTTATAAAAGCATGAAGTTGAGATCATCAAATATGATGTATTCTATGAGCACTCTTAGCATTGAGCTTTTCATGTTTGGAAAGTATCCTCCGAAGCATTCAACACAGCCAGAGTCGCATTCCTGCAATATATGTCTAAGCGTAGTCGGTATCGGCTGAATCCGAAAAGCTATGTTTAAATACTAATTGCTGTTTCAAAGATAGTGGGTTTGCTAGCGTATAAACTTTAAGGGTGTAAGTGAATTTAGTCGCAGATTGATTCTCTTGTACAACGCCTGCCTGGTGTACTTTACTGTATTTTGCATTCAAACGTTTCACTAACCACACAGCTATCCGTCGAAATATTTTTAATATAATGCCCCGTGCTTTCGAGAATAAAGAATGCTTTGACTTTGCTTTGACTTTGAAACATCGGAAGTCTGAAAGGAAAGTGAGGAGAAGGAGCGAGTCATGCAAGGGGGAGTAATGCATATACATTAGGTTCTTTCCTTCCTCTTTGCTTTCCTACACGCTCAAGCCCAAAATACCATTCATCGTAAAGTAGACAAATCTTTTCAAGAAGGCAGTGTTATGCAACACTCCTAATTGGTCAAGATCCCGCTCATCCTTGGATAAATGATAAATACAGCGGCGGCTCATATTGCAACACATTTCAAGACATAGACCTGGAAATGGGTGCGTTGTATGTACGCTTCTTTTGGACTGAAATGAAAACAAAATCTTACAAAGAGGCAGAAGAGGCCAGGAGCCAGCGTGATCCAGTTGTAGCCTTCCAAATTGTCCATCCAGCAGCTGTGCCATCGAAAGAAAGTTATTTAGATTCGTTAAAATGGTGATGATTAGATGTTTTAAACGTTTAAAAAACGTGCACATATTGCAGCCTTTGAGGATTGCTAGTAAAACGAAAACTCCACCTTGGCAAAGAGCAGAATGTCAACGGCTTGCTGTTCCCAAACGTCCATACGAATGCCAGCGGTGTGTGGCACGCCAGCTTACCACTACGCCACGAAGAAGGTTTTGCTTGTTACATGAAGACATGAACACACCCGCCATAGATACTAGGCACCACGTCCCTCATGTGCTTATCAGCCGCCGCAGTGGCTCAGTGGTTATGGCGCTCGGCTGCTCGCCCGAAAGACGCGGGTTCGATCCCGGCCGCGGCGGTTGAATTTCGATGGAGGCGAAATTCTAGAGGCCCGTGTACTGTGCGACGTCAGTGCACGTTAAAGAACCCCAGGTGGTCGAAATTTCCGGAGCCCTTCACTACGGCGTCTCTCATAGCCTGAGTCACTTTGGGACGTTAAACCGCCTTAAACAAAACCACCTGTGTGCCTATCAGGTATTCGTTTCTCCAGCCCAGGGATTCAAATGCCTGATTCGGTACAGCACTACTGTTACACATGTTCACCTGCGCCACAGGTGTGATATGCGCCTACCCACATCGTCACAAATGGGCGAGGCTGGCAACCGTAATGATCTTCACATTATTCCAGCGTTTTTCTCTTTCAGTTATTGGCAAGCGGAAGTTGCATAAAGACTCCAGCGGTACATTTATTTATGTATTTACACGTAGTGCAAGGCAAAGGAGATTTTTTATTGTCTAGCAGCAGGAAACAAATGCTATGATATCGGTGCTCTTTCTCAGAACCCACTAGTGAAACACTCCAAAACATATAATGGCATAATTTAAAGCGGCCGTAAATATTTCAGGGCTGGTCAGAATATTCGCCGTTCACGCACAAGGGCGTAAAAAAAGCCCTTTGATTGTGAATCCAAGATTTAGAAGGTAAAATTGAGGCTTGTAACTTAAACAAGAAAAATAGTTGTAGCGGATTGAGGGCATACAATGGAATATCTATGAGCTGGAGCAAGGCTGTCCACGAAGGTAGATGGTGAATAAGCACTCATTCGCTAACCCCGTCCTCTGTCTTCCGATGAATCCATACAGGTAGCGGTATATCAGAAACTGCCCAATATGAACATATGAAATGTTGGCAACTTTCCTAAGATATCCTGAGCAGGATCACCTTATGCGCATGGCTACAGGACGTGAACCACAAGAGGGAAATAGCACTCGACAAGTATCGAAACACAGGTAGCGAAATGGGTGGTCAGTCATATTGAAGATAAAAAAAAAAGTTACGAAAACTTCGACTCAGTAGCGAGAGAGCAAATCTCTTACAGCAAATTAAAAGAAACAACAACAAGAACGAGTAAAGTGTGAAACGTGGCAACTTTTTGATTTCCAGTGCAACGACCATTACTAAAACAGCAAAAGTGCTGTGCCGCTATCCACTTCAATTTTTGTGCAATTAAAAGAGCTGAGAAGGAAACCCATTCAATTTGTGTTCTGCTAAAAGATAGATAATTTAACTTTTCATTCCCCTTTTTAGGATTATTCGCGAGCAGAAACATTTATTGGTTGCAAACTGTATGTAATATAAAGCTGCTTTTCGTGGCCCCTACTTCAACTTGTGAGGTTAGTACCAAAAAAGAATCCGTGATTGTTTGAAAGTGAATAGCGATGCAGCTTGGCCTCAGGAATCGAAGCCGAAAAGAAATTTTGCTTACGCAGTTTTGCTTTCGGAAACAAGGTAAGCCTTCAAAGCAATAATTTTAATAGGTTCCTAGCGATAGAACAAATGCCCTCTCAAGAACCAAAAGCCGACGAGGCCTACGTTAGTTGAGAATAAAAGTCATACACAGATGACACGCTTCGGAGAAGCATATAGTAAGTTAAGAAGTAACCAGTAATTTTGAGAAGGAACAAAAATTTTAAAGGAAAATATGTCAGCATCAACTTACGGGTGGCCCAACCGCAAGGCTCGGAGACTGGCGCTGATGCCAACAAAAATGGCGGGGCAGGCTGTAAGTACAAAATTGAACAATTACGTCCTGAATATTTTTCTCTGTGCCATGGAGATTAAAAAGCAAAGGGATACACTTGCGTACGAGCGCTCAACATAGTATGCAACGTTGCCGCAGTGATGTAGCTGCACTTTCCGCTTTCTAGCATAATCAATGCGCTGTCATAGAGAGCCCCAAACATGTGCAAACATTCCGTACACTATGTCGTTTCCATCGCCAGATAAATGGATAATTTTGCGAGAACCCTGGCTTTGCACTAATTAGTTACCTAAGCTCCTACCACATCTTGTGCGTTGCAGCTCACATTGAGCGCGATATACGTATGGCGGCACCATGTTAATTTCAGGCTGCGGACATTCAAAGCGCCAAAAGTAGTCAAGTCACAATGAAAAGTTGCGTAAAAAAACTCGTAGTTTGGCTGCTTGTGGTGTTAACTTGTGGGGATGAACTGAAAGGAGGTCGGTGAAAAGACTGTCTCTCAGCAAGAGAACTGAGCCCACTGCATGCTGCATGCAATTCTCACGAACAGAGTCTCAATGAGGGCTGCCTTCCCTGTGATGCATAAGAATTGTCAAGAATCAAGGTGCCGCTAATCAAGAAGTACTTTGGTTTGGGCTAGTTGGTGCATAGCATCTAGATGATGTCAGGACGGCGCGAAAAGAACAAGGACAAAAGAGGCACAAGAACACAACACAGGACCTGTCCTGCACAACAGGACCTATCCTGTTGTGTTCTTGTGCCTCTTTTGTCCTTGTTCTTTTCGCGTGGTCTTGAGATCATCTAGATGCCGCTAATCCTTCAAGTTTTAACATAGCACGCGGTTTACATAGGTCAAAAACAGCGCTTTGGTATAAGACACCATAACTGCTTTACGTTCAGAAGTTTTAAAGCTACTAAGAAAGCTGTGTTAAACAGCCTTAGGATTTGTTAAACCTCCACCAAGATCGATGTTTTGCGGAAAATGAGCAGATAAAAAGTTATGCTAAGCCATGTGGGCTTTGGAAATAAGTGAAGTCTTCCTTACTGCAAATCACGTGATGAGAATTTTAAGTGCATTTAGCATATTTGATTACTGTACAATATGAATGTTACAGGGAATCTCTACATGCTAGCTACGAAAGGGTGCTGCCGCATGTGCAGGTAAGAAAATGGTTTAATTTAGCCTTAACGCACAGCCACTAATATCATGTAGACATTTAGGAACAATGCATGCGCGAGCTGCTCGTGCTTAGGTAGAAGCTGGCGACAGTGTTAACAGCAAAAATACTCATAAACTCAGTCACATGTTGTCGTGACATTTCCTTGACAGTTTACAAATACATCATTGCAGGATATGTGTTTCCTTGAAACAGCAAATTAGTTAATTGACGTTGTTGCCCTTGTACGCAGTTTACTAACACTGTAACCTATGGAACACGATGTAGTAGATAGCCCCAGATTCATTTAGTGTGCTCTTGAATTTTTTTTTATTATAGATACCTCAAGGGCCCTTGAGGGCTTTAGATGAGGGGTGAATCAAAGTAAAGCGGGAGTTTTTTCTTTTGTCTACTCTTAAAATCTTGTAGTAGTGTGCCTGTTAAAAGCCGGAAACTCGGCATCGCCAACTGAACACTTCCACTCAAACTGCGCTTCACGTTACTAATCCAGAACATGATCGTTTTCAGTGCCCAGTAGAACACCAAACCCTTCTTTTCCGCTCAATATCCATCGATACTACACACAATTCCTGGCTGGCGTCGGACCAACTTGATCACAAACTGGTCGTGGTACCCCTTTGCCAGGATCCCTGCACGACTTATTATTCGCTTGTAAACAAAATCACTATCTCCGCTCTCCAAGCATCTGACGTGAGAGAGGCGCCATATTACACCGCGCGCAAATTGAAGCACTAATTCCCCGATAAATGCACTATACACAGTGACTCCACGGAATGTTCCTTTGGCCTACTTTCCTGGGGCTACCAATCAAACACACAAAAAATTGTGAGTGACCCTCCATCCCCATTTAAGGCCGCTAATCTCTAACACCTGCTCTTCTTTAGTTAACTCTTAGGGCCACTGGACAAACAACTTCGACGAATCTTACTGCCGCTCTTAATCCAGCTAATCCATGTAAGAAGTATTCGATGAGGAGTGGGAGAAACATAAATAGAGTAATGGATTGGGCATCTAAGTCACTGCAGCGGCTCTTTCAAAGTCTTCGCTTCTGTTTACCAAGTACATCTTGTAAGCTTAGCAGTCGTTGATAAAGAAATAAATAAAATGTCAGATAAAGCCTTCTTACCCCATCCGATGACATAGAAGAGGACCAGTGACTTCTGCTCGGCAAATGCGGACGCGATAAGCCTATGCAAGTAAAATCCTTCGCAGAACATCCAGGCATACTGGCACAGCCGGAAGTACCGAGAGAGAGTGTACAGCATCTTGCACAGGTTCTGCACGCAAAACAAGAAAATACAAAGAATGAAGTTATAGAAAATTTTATCGACATTTCGTCAAGCAAACGCGTCATGCTTTTCACACCCAACCGCTGCGGTGCCCTGAGGTATTAAAAATTGCTCTCGTACAAGTGAGCACGTGTTTCTATAACATGTTTTCCTTGAAACTAAAACGCAGAAAGCATCGTTATCCTAACAAGATCTGAAAATTTTTTGTTGCCCAAAAGCCAGTTAAAGGGAGCATTGATCAGCACCTTCACTCTTTTCTTCAGAACAGTCTGGAACCTGGAAATAATTCGTTATGGTGGCGAGTACAGCTTTCTCTTCTTTTGAGCAATATTATTTGGTACGAGCACATAACAATCATACGAATTGTTACAAAATTACGGACACAATCGGCCCTAATAACAAAAAGCACAACCAAGTATACCTACAGACACTGGTCTCAAAAGCACACATAAGCACAATGTTACCACTGTATAGTGGTGCTTCAGGCAAAGCGAAAAACGCTATTAGTTACTACTGCGAACCTATTAAACATGCTGACTTTTTTGCTTCATACAATACGGTACACAATAATTAGCGCTGTTCTTTGCGCAAAGCCTGTCAGCTTAGCCTGAATTCTGTGGACACTAGGTGAATGGTGATTCACTGTAGCTCAGAGCAACTGAAACTAAAAAGAAAAGAAACGCAATAAGCCTTCAGCGAGTAGTTGTAAGTTATGTAGAGGAGAAAAGCCCACAGCACTGGCAATAGGGTAAAGGTGGGACATAAGCCGTGAACTACTTTAAATTACTTGAAGAATTAAATGCAATTCTTCTCAATTTATGTGGTAAGAAAATAGCAAAATGTGCACGTTTCAGAGGCAACAGTTTTGTTTGTCGTCGGCGTGAAATGGTTAGATATAGAAAGGTGGGCAAAGCAAAGGTTAAAGCACTTTCCGTACCGGGTTTTCTTTGACACGTATGTTCTTCTCCTCGTTGACATGGTCTAGGATGAAGACCGAATCGAACAGGATGACGCTGATGTCATACAGTACCATAGCCAAGCAGAAGTTCTTGTGAAGAACTATCCGATGCACCTGCAGTTGCCTGCGAAAAAAAGAGATACAACGAGTGACGGCATGTCTTGTGCGAAAAAAAAGATTGCTACGTTTGTGATCTGAGCTGAATAGTGAACGAACCATCGTTACCGCTATTCCCGAAGCTAACGCACTATGAAGGTAGGTGCCCTGTATATGATGAAGGATCAGCCGTGGCACGATGCTGTACCCTAAGCCGCTGTTTTTTTTTTTTTGCAGTGCAGGTATTTGCTGTTGTAAGTTTTATAGGTCTAAGAAATTCATGAGTTTACAGAGCAGCAAAGGAATACGGACGAAGGTAAGGTGCCGCGCTTGTCTCGTCTGCATCTTTGTCAGTTCGCGCTCGTTCAGTGCGCTTTTACCACATGAAATATATTAAATCATTTGGAAGGATTGAATTCAATGCGTGGTAGTAAAGTAAAATTATAAATAGGCCAGAGATGTTCAATACAGCAAAAGCGAAGGATGAGTTGTAAGGACGAAAGCCAACAACCAATACTTGTGGCCAATACTTGTGATCAGTGGTACAAAATACCGTTGCTAATTGCTCTGTGGAAGTTGTGACACTTCGTTAACAGTGAGTTCGCATACCCTAGCTCTGACTTTTCCTGCTCATTGTCTTATTTAAGCTCTCACTAAAGCGTCCTAAGGGTGGGTAAGAACTTCTAGTCAAGATTTTCTCCTAAGGAAGCATTCACAAGACGTGAGTGAAAATCTGACATCATTTGATATAAATGTATTGCATGCAGCGCATTCCAGCTGTGCATTAGTATTTCCTTCATGGTAAAGCCTAAAGACAACCTACCTTGAGCGCAGAGAAAACAGGACGCTAGTCGGCCTCCTGCTCGCTTCCTTGTCATTGCGCCACAATTTACTGTAGCGGGTTATCACACATATTACCTTTGGTGAAGTGAACATTAATGTTAAACTCTTCCACAACAAACGCTTAAAGCCATTAAAAAGCTGCATATTTATCTCAGTTTTTCGATCCTGAAGAAAGCTTTTCTTAGTTTTTAAGGCATAATAAAAAACTGCAAAACTTGCATTCGTGGCTATGACAGTGGCCTGTAACATATTAAAAATAAATGTTCTCAACGTTTAAGTATGTTTGATTTTGAGAAAGGGAGTGCAGTAATGAATTATGTAACTTCAATATATTTATGCGCATGGTATCACAAATAGTATTTACATGCATGGTATCGCAAAGAAACACGTAGTATCACAACTTAATAATACTTGCTGAGGGGCAGTAGATGCACGTTTTCGTAAAAGGACTTAGCGCCAAAAAAGACAGCACACAGAAAGACTGGAAAAGCGCAACCCTTCATATTATCACAAGTTTCTGCACTTGTCAGGGAGAAGACGAAGAAGTTATGTACCAGAACGCTGCCTTCGCGACTGAATTTTTTTGGTAATCTGTGCCATAACCAGTGAGGCGCCTCTCCCTTTTTGTCACGGCGTTGGATGTGGAGGCCGCTGGGCCTCCTTTAGAACCCGGTGGGTCGCCAGCGGCCGCCCAGTGAAAGCGCCTGTACCACCTGAGCGACTCAAGCAGCCAGGGCACTGTGGCGTACTCCGCGCCAGGTGATGACTCCTCGACAGACGACGGGTTCATACAGGTCGTTAGCAAGAAGGCTAAGCGCAGACTGCGCAGACGAGCTGAGTCACCCTCATCCAGTCCGTCAGCGGTCATCAGAGCGCGAAGTGCCCCGGGGCAAACCGTGCTATTTGTGCCACAAGAACCATCCGACAACCTAAACCTTCTGAACACGCAAGCCACCTCTACATATCTGGAAAACCTCGTACCGGAAGGGATCAAAGAAGTGAGAATAAACTACTATAAAAACGTGATTGCCACTGATGTCGAGGAGCGGAGCGCACTACAAAGTCTGACCATCATCATCAAACTTGACAACATCAGCGTACGCCCACTTATCCTCCAAGGCAGTGGCACTACGGCTAGCGTAATTTACAACGTCGACATCACGATCTGTGATGTCGATTTGCCTATATTAATCAAGCCGGTGGCGAACAGCATTTCAATAACCCATGTTCAGCGCCTCGGCAGGTCTGAATGCATGAAGCTAACATTCAAGGGTGCCTGTATACCATCATGCGTGAAGGTCGGGCATTTTCGACATCCAGTGCGACCTTTCGTCTCGAAGCCGCTACAGTGCAGGAGGTGCACGAGGATCGGACATGTGAGCAGCGTCAGCAACAACTCCATCGTGTGCCCAAGATGCTCCGAGCCACACAGCGGCGACATTTTGCCGAGTGGCTGCCTTGAAGTGCGCAAACTGCCGTGGCCCTCACGACTCTTCCTCGAAAGACGGTCCCCGTCTTAAGACTTAACGGGCGTTACTCAAACAGATGGCGCGATACCATTCTACGCACAGAGAGGCCGCAGCAAAGGTCCGTCGACGTCGTTCGCATCGCCGAAGGCCTTCAAAGAAGGCAACTACTCTTGAAGGGAAGGCTTCAAGCGCCACGGCAGCATGTCCGCTTCCTCCAGCTACCACACTAACTCAAGGGAGCCCGTCGTTTGGTGAAGCCGGCCCTCCTGCTTCTGATACTATTTGGCCATCACTGCCGAAGCCTCGCACGCTTACTGGGTCAGTGACGATGCTGACATCGCAGTGCCAAAAGCCTACGACGGCTCCAGACAAAAGCCACGATCTGGACTGTGGACAAGATGAACATGTAATTGAAATGCTCACGTCCTTCATGAATCTCATGCATGTTGTGCTTTCCAGCCTGCGCACGCCAGCAGCACACAGCGCATTGCAAGCACTGGATGTACTTGCTACATCCAGTTCTTGTGGCTGAGCTGAACTGCAGACCTTGGGGCCGCAATTGAGTTCAGCAGCCATTAAACTCCACATGAACGACTGGGATTGCTGACAGCCTTTTGCGATAGAGAGACCCGCTGTGTTGTGGTCTGGACCGCCTGGATCATCGCCCATTAACACAGGATTAGATACTCGGACCGTGGCTGCAGCAGTCTACTGCTCTCAAGGCCTACTATCCCATTCCTGAGAGGGACTGGCTTGAATGACAAACTTTGACTGTGCTCCTCACCCCTTCTTCATTTCTCTCTTTAATCCCCTCGTCCATCCTTCCCAGTGCAGGGTAGCCAACCGGGACACCCTTATGGTTAACAACCCTGCCTTCCTTTTTCCTCTTTATATATCTCTCTGCACGTGTCATGTATTGTTTTTTTTTAATAAATGTGCGCCAGGAGGTAGGGTCTTAGGGTGAGCGCATACCGCATCCTTGTTGTCCGCATTTATGATCACATCAAAAGATGTTTTAGATATCGAAGGGATGGGAAGGAAAACACATGAAGTTTGCATAAGCACATTGAGCGCATGCCTGATAATAAAAGCCGGTTCCGAGTTCTTGGATCCCTCTGGCACAAAAAAAAACACTTGAAACCCGCAGTATAGAAAAAAAAGAGAAGAGTCAGTAAGCCCGAGAACATGATAAAATATTGACCCAGGGTGGCGAGGACAGGCTTTTTCCAGTTTGTTCATTTCAATAGAGCATGTGTAGTTATTAAAGGAAATTTAAATAAAGAACAAGGCACATTCTTCGGTAAGCACACGAACCAAACTAAAGACATGTTATACAACTGGGATCAAACAATTGCCAACAAGTGAAAAAATTCGGTCCTAATAATTCACATCTTGTATTTTTGATAACTTAACTTTTTTGCTTGCTTCTCTATTTATGTACGGTTCTCACAGTACGCATGCGGTCTGGAAAAGTGATTTTTTTATTAAACCTGATATCCCTAACAAACGCCCTACTTTCTGCGTGGCATGTATTCGTTTTATAAAGCATCCAGGCCACATTAGGTTAGCACTCAGCATTCTCTGAGACATCAGGTGATTGAAAGTTTTGGCTACTTTGCTCTTGTGCACAAGAATCTGCAGATTGTAAGGAAAGTTGTTACTTTCTAAGGCGACAAGGACACCAAGAGTGGGACTAACTGCTTCCACAATTGCAAGCACGTTAACTTGGGCACGTTTGAAAGGACACACGCTTCTTTCTGGAAGAGGATGCAATAAATTCAAGCTGAAAGGTTTTGGTTGTAAGCATTTATTTCGTTCATTCGGTACTTGAATTCAATATGCTCGAAAAGAATGACAATTATTACACTCGCCACACATTCTTAAGTACTGAGCTCCGCGTTAAGAAAATACGGAAAACGACGTACTTGTAGGCCGAGAAGATTGCGATGGCAGGCACCAAGACGACAACGGAGAGCGAATGCAACACGAGGGAGAAGATGGTCATAGACCGGTGATACTGCAGGTGGCACGACGTCAAGAGATGCGTTTAGGAGGCCAGGAATAAAATATGAAAATAAAGAGAAGGAAATGAGGCTTCAGAATAAGAAGAAATCTTAGTCCGTGTGAATACTGCGAAAAAAGCCCTGTTGTTCCGGTAATTTTGTGATTACGCGGCTTGGTATTGTCTGTAATTCTAGGCGCCTTTAGCTGCACCTGCTGTGTCAATAGGACAACCTGCTGTGTCTATGGGACAAGGAAATAGCGTGGTATCATAAATGCGATATTTTTATAGTTCTGAGCATATTCCGGACTATTAGTTTCGCTATTACATGTTATCAAGCTTTTTTCTTGTGATTGTCTTGTGCAATAACAAGATGCAGCACACATTATGCACAGGTTCTCACTATTTTCTTTCTTGCTGTTTATAAAAATACAGCAACCCTAACTGCCCCGCAGAGAGCTCTGTGGTCGTAGTTTTTGTGAAACAACTCTGCAGTTTACCTCTCGTTGGGTACTCAAAGTAAGCAAGCTTCACGCGCAAGATATCGAGGTTTTCTGGTAAATAAAAAGCTGTCATCTGGGCACCTACCTCCAAGGACCCACAGTCGTAGAATGTGTACTCCTTGCCGTATTCCTGGCTGTAGAACCACGTTCCGTTACCCCAGCAGGTTTTCTTTGACATCTCTGCGTTAAAACAATTGAATAAAGAGGAAATATTTATGCAACGGAACAAAACAAATTATCCGAGCGCGAATGACGTTTTTATTCCGAATTGTATACCAGCCGCATTAGTGTGCATACACCTCAAATGCTTTTCATAGCTTCCACGACAGCAGCAGAATTTTGCAAAAGAATTTTCATGCTGCACTTTGCAAACTAGCACTTCTAAATTACGAATAAACTTCTAGCCGCCTGGGAGAAGCGTGATGGCTTTGAGTTACCCTGATTGTTTAAATGTACTGTACGTCTGTGAGGATGCTGCACACCGACCTGCGCTAGCCCTCTAGCATTAGTAAAAACGATGCGCTTGGCGATAGGGCGTCAGAACAAGCTCTACACTATGTGTAACTTGTCTGGCACTTTCTTACACTGCATACTGCCCCACGCTCACATCATCATCATCATCATCATCATCATCATAATCATCAGCCATACTACTCCCACACAGGGCAAAGGCCTCTCCCATGTCTCTCCAATTAACCCTGTTCTTTGCCAGCTGCTCCTACTCTATGCCAGCAAACGTCTTAATCTTATCCGCCCAACTAACTTTCTGCCGCCCCCTGATACGCATGCCTTCTCTTGGAATCCATCCACTTCCACATAGGTAAACAAAATAAAACAAGCTTGATGGTATACTCGAAAAGTTTCTTTGTCTTAAGCACTATCATTAGTGTTAAGGTTTCCGAGCATAAGTGCGTAGGCCTTTCACACGCAAGCGATTAAGTGAGCCTTCACTCGGAAGGCGCAACCATTACGACGTATTCTTCTAGCATTACCATCCCCTCGACGTATAAACTGCAATCAGAAACATTGTCTCGATCCTGAACGAGTAGTGTTCTTTACCTCCCTCTCTGTTACTTTCTCGAGCACATAGTTGTCTTTTGTCAAACTCCCACATATTATCAGTGGTTTCGTTTTCTCTTCGGTCGTTTCTTTCGTCGAAATGGCAGCAAGAGATATTGAAGGAAAACAATTACAAGACTCCCAACACGACATACCTATGAGAGGACAGTGAGCCGCAGCAGAAAAGCAACAAAATGAAATGACGACACACAACAACATATCAAGCATGTTTAATCTTTCCGCACATTTAGTTCGTTAAGATTTTGCTGCAAGCAATCATTATAGTCTCTTTTACTCATACCTGGTAGAGTTTATGTGCAAAGCATGCAGCCGTAAATGCAGGCAGTAATGCGCTACGTTTGGCGAGCTATCACCAGAGCACGCGCTGTGAAAATGTTTAGCTTGATTGAAGAAACAGAACGACGGCGAAGCTAGCCTGTTCCTCCAGGTGTACTGTCTACAGAGCGCTTTTTTACCAGTTCATGCCGAATACAAAGCCTTATCTATTTTCTAAAAGAGTGAAACTGGTCACTCTTACTTGCATCTGACAAAATCTTGACAACATCTTATACATCTTACACAACGTCTTATAAAGAATCTAGATGTTTTAAGCACGCACAGAAATACAAACACAAGCATACGTTGGTATTCATCGTTCTGTAGTACCTCCTATCCGTAACAAAGCCTCCAGGAGTAGTAAGCAGCGATCGACCCCTAATGAGATCGATAAAATAGGGCGTTGTAAGAACACAAGTCGCTTTAACCGACGACTAGGTTCTGTCCCACCCTTCCTGTAAAAACTGTGCACCAACCAGGCCAAGCTGCCAACGCTACCACTAACGCCCTTATTAGAAGCCGCATGGGTATACCCTTGTATTATGTTTCATAGCGCAGCAAGAACTCAGGGGACAAACACAAGCGCTAAGAAACAACGCTTGTGTTTGTCCCCTGAGTTCTTGCTGCGCTTGGAACATAACGCATACCCACTAACCCTAACCATCACCTTATTAAGTTATATTTCTAGTTCAACGGGCCCTTGTCCTTCGGTGTTTTTTCATCCTACTTTGCTAGTAACATTGATCACCATCACTGTTTGCCGGGTGCGCACTTTGGCCCACTGCATCCGAGTCAAGGCTGTGCCAGAAGATGTCTAGGTTTTGTTTGGTACCGTTCCTCCATAAGCGCTTGTGTTTGTCCCCTGAGTTCTTGCTGCGCTATGGAACGTAAGGCATACCGCTAGCCCGAACCATCACCTTGTTAAGCTACCCTTGCAGTAGCGAAAATTGGATTCAAGTGCTGTAATATGTGCTAGTCAATTAAGTCGATCACAGACTGGTAAGAAACCTATGTGTCTTGCGGGCTTTCTGCGCGTCCTGGCAGCTTTTGTCCTCGTTAGTAAATTGCTGCGACTTTATTCTTTTTTTGTCGTCAAAAACACGTTCACCAAGAATGCAAGGACGTTCAGGTCACAAAGCGGCATCCCTCCGCAGTCATCGTCTCCTGTCAAGCATTGCCTTCTACAGGCTACGTGGCACAGTTGCGTCGAATGCTTACACTTTCCGTGGGCGAAACCATCTTTGTGAGCTTATAGACTCACCCATAAATCTCTCCTTTAACTTGTGCGCCTGGTGCCTAAGTGTGGCGCGTAGCCTCTCCTCTTCTGAGAAGAAAGCTGAAGCGGCGCTCAGTGGTTATAGTGATCGACTGCTGACCCTAAACGCGCGGTTTCAATCTCGGCCTCTGGTGTCGCATTTCGATGGAGACGAAATACTATAGAGACCCGTTTACTATGCAATCTCATTGCACGTTCAAGAACCGTAGGTGTTCAAAATTATTCGAAGCCCTCCACTACTGCGTCTTTCATAATCTTCGTCGCTTTGGGAAGGTGGTGGTGGTGGTAGTGGTTTTTTTTATAAATAATAGTAAAAAGGAAGGAAAAGATTTTTGCTAGCCCCGGCATCTGCCATCGATACTGAAGCACCTGAGCTGGGGCAGCGGAAATAAAGTACAGCAGGCAGAACGGAGAAATTAAAGAGGTGAGGGGACAGGAAGAGAGGATATGGGGAGAAGTAATATATACAAACTATGTACACAATAAGAAATGCGTCCAGGTTGTGGAAAACTTTATAATCCAAACCAATATTCTCAGAACCATTGGTGGGTGCGCTATAGCGATGACTTAGTGACAACAGGGCGTTCTATCATTGGCTTAATTTGGTTTAACCACACGGCTTCTCACAAGACGCAGCAAGGGAGGGTATCTTTTCATCTCTGCGTCCACGCTAAAGAAACAGCGACGAGCGATAGTAAGATAAATAGCAACACATTCATGGCTTGCGATAAGGCAATTTTTGTTGTTTGCTAACAGGGAAGGCCAGGGCCTACAGAACGTTTAGCCTAAGCATGAAACGAAGCTTAAAATTCGTTTTGGTCGATTATGCAGTTCATTTCTGAAGCATCCTTTCGTTTCTTATTGTTTTTAAGGAGGCCCTGCACGCCCCGCATATATTATGAAAATCAAACGGTGAATTACTCGTCATACAGCACATTGCCATTGCTTCAAAGGCATCCTGTTGAATTCATTGTTCTTTTCAGAGGTACTGGGAAAGGCCCTGATAACGGAACTCAATATAAGAAATGCAGGCCACGTTTCCTGTTGCAATTACTCGCATTCTGGGCCCGGCCAAGCAACGGATGTATGTAAAGAAAGGCGTCCTTAATGTCGTTGGTTGAAGCTGCACAGATAAATATTAATTGTTTCACTCTTACATTTGAAGCGTGGCGCCCTGAAATAGAGCTGTGCGGAGCAACAATAGTTTGGTTTATCGTTTAGGGGGTTTAACGTCCTAAAGCGACTCAGGCTGTGAGGGATGCCGTACTGAAGGGCTCTGGAAATTTCGACCACCTGGGGTTCTTTAACGTGCACTGACATCACACAGTAAACGGGCCTCTAGAATTTCGCCTCAATCGAAATTCTACCGCCACAGCCGGGGTCGAACCCACGTCTTTTGAGTCAGCAGCCGAGCGGAGCAACAATAGTCAGGGACGATTTTTATATTATCAAATATGCAGTTTTGTCAAATTATTATCAAGAAAACAGGCAGTTCCCGAGTAGGTGTGCGGCGGCAGAGACTGCGGGCTCTCCCAAATGGAGTCACCTATATTATCCCTATTAACTCTGGCTTCAAAAATAAAGAGAGCAGAGAGGATTCAGCTGCTGCTCCTGCTTATAATGACGAAAGTGACTGATAATTATCAAATGCTTTTCATAATTCCTCCTGAGAGGATCGGAATTAGTATCGTGCAGCGAATGATAATAAAGCCTCCATTTGCAACGAAACAGCCGAACGTGCCGGCATTCTCGTTGATCGCGAACACTCAGTGACTCAAGAATTGCATAAGAACTGTCGCGCAAAAAAACTGCAGGTAATAAAATGGAGTCTTAATGCTCGCCTCGGCGATGCCACAAATACGGGGCCAAAGAGTGCTGCAAACACATTAATGGCGGGCCAGAGTGAGTTAATTCTGGTGGGATTAATTAGACGGCACCATATGCCTCAGTGTAGAACAATCTTAAGCTGCCTTCGAAGAAATACACCGCCAAAGAAATGCATAGCTAAATCCTAGTGCTAACGTTAGAACACTTAACTGGCATAGAAAGGCACTCATACTATCCGACTTTGTCGTAGCCATTGAAAACATCTAAAATATTCACGGTATTCTTATGCGCTAATGCCAGTGCAATATCAGAATAATCTCTTTGAAAGGAATTTATTCTGGCTCCACTGACAAGGCGAACGCTCTGATGGCACGAACCCATCTGGGTTGAATCGCGCTTGTCGAAAAGTTGTGCAAGAAGAATAGAAAAAGAGCTTTGGTACATTATTCTAGCTCAGATCCTGTTTCTGCCGGTTGTTGATAGTTGTCAGTGGAAATTTATAGTTTAATTTGACTGTAAGAAAAAGGAAAGAAAATTGAAAGAGAGACAAAATACGGTACAGGATTGGCTTAAACAAGGATCAGCTACCCCTTTAATAAAGATGAGGCCTTCGCTTAGTTAAAAGGGAGCTTTCAATCCATGGGGTAAAGTTTCAAATCTTTGCGTCGTCGGTGTACGCTCTAAACACGAATACGACTGTATGGGCGTAAAAGCTGTCCTTCAGCACACTCATTTATGAAAGGAAGTGCGTTATAGAGGACACCTTACTCCATTTTTAATCCTTTCTGTTTAGTGTGTACACTGAAGACGATGGTCGAGTGGTTCCTACTTTTCCTGGGTGTACACTGGGCTCCAAAGGCCAACAGAGTGCAGATAAAGAACCCAAGATTGCCCGCAAGATTAAGCAGCACTTGTTATTTCTTTGCATATTATCATCAAATTACATGTTGTCATCGAATACTTGAAGGCTGTGTTAATTTTAGCCAAATATAGACGATGTGCATATGTTCACCGGGATACCCGATTACACTAAGTGTCGGCAATACCAATTCATTAGAAACTACTAGTGCCCCTACATCAAGTTTGGCATCAATCTTTCATTGTTGTATTTGTGGACCTCAAAACGTTTTCTGCTGATTAGCTCGTGTTATACCCCTGTCACACGGGCACTTTCGATCCTCATTGAGTCAATGCTCATCGAACTCAATGCAGATCGACGGTTGTCACACGGCCACTTTCAAGCGCAATCGAGCTCGATCCTGCTTGACTCGATGCCGATTCCTCAAGAGTGCTTGAGGTTCCAAGCACAATCGAGAACTCTCGCTCTCATGAAGCTATAAAAATAAACACAAGTTAACAAAACCAAACCACAATTGTTGTTGTTGTGATCGATTAAAATGTAATACAGAACATTTTTCAGGTACTACGCCTGCTTATATGCAAACATTTGAAAGTAATCTCGACATCACGCTCCACGCTTCGCCGTCAGTGTAAACAAAGATGGCGTCCTCCTGCTCGTCGGAGCGGAAACTGTGGAGCGAGCGCGAGACAGCCGCTCTCATCGACTGCTGACAGTACCGCCTAAATGACTTCAGGCGCCAGAAGAGAAACGCCGCAATCTATGCAGAAATCGCGGAGGCGTTGCGGGCCCTTGGGTTGCATCGCACAGCAGCAGAGGTGCGCCACAAAAACCTGGCGCAGATACGCAATGTACAGATTTGGCTACGGATTTGGCTGCCGCTGCCCCCGACTGCACAGTGTTGCCGGACATCGCCATGTTATGGCTGTCGGCGGAACATTTGGCGCCACCTAACACACATGAGGGAAACTTCTCAATGAGCATTGAAAATGCCCGTGTAGCAACGGATGTTTCGAGCGTGCTCGAAAATCTCGATGCAGATCGAGCTCAATGAGGATCGAAAGTGCCCGTGTGACAGGGGTATTAGATGCTTCCTCAAAGACGTCTAGAAGAGTCCATATAGACTCAAAGAAGATACATCGAAAGGCAGAGTTGTAAATTTTGGTTTGGAGGCGTCACTTCCGGTCCTGACAATTATGTGACCGACAACGCAGTTTTGACCCGATGATGCTTGTAATAGAAGGCAAGGATACTTAAAACTGCTTACTTGTGAAAAGGCGTGAGCCTGCCCGTTCACTTTGAGATCGCATTAGCCGTGCGCTGCCACGTGATGTAACTCGACACAATGCAGCTGGCAATTCTACCTCTGCATGGCTATCCGTAGCCGCCGCCGCGACACCGCCGCGCCCGTTCTTATCTGCGCACTGATCCGCCTTGGGGGTATGACGCGATGGCTAACGGGTTAATTCCCATTTTCGCAGAATTGGTCTTTACTTAAGATTCATAGATATCTGGGAGTCCTCATACTAACCCTGGCGCAGTGTACAGTGGCTAAGTAGTGCGCGAATGCCCGAGAAACCTCGCATGACCGATCATTACTTTAACCGCCACTTGACTGGCTGCTTGTGGACGCCATTTTTTATGGTTACCACCGGATGTGCGCGCGCGCGCACACACACACACACACACACACACACACACACACACACACACACACACACACACACACACACACACACACACACACACACACACACACACACACACACACACACACACACACACACACACACACACACACACACACACACACACACACACACACACACACACACACACACACACACACGCACGCACGCACGCACGCACGCACGCACGCACGCACGCACGCACGCACGCACGCACGCACGCACGCACACACACACACACACACACACACACACACACACACACACACACACACACACACACACGCACGCACGCACGCACGCACGCACGCACGCACGCACACACACACACACACACACACACACACACACACACACACACACACACACACACACACACACACACACACACACACACACACACACACACACACACACATTTTCGCGCGCGCGCGCGCGCGCGCTCACACGCCCGTGCGCACAGATTTCCGCTTAATGTGGCAGTGTGGCTTGTGCCTTAATAATATCGTATTCAGAAGTCTGGAGACATTCGTCAGTAAGTGATTAGCTTTTTTCGTTCCGATTTTTAAACAGGGCGCTCGAAGGGTGCTTGAAGTGCCGCTCACTTATACTACAAGAGGGGTTTACAGTCGAGCTTTTGTATATATCTCTCCAGAATGAATTTCGTAATAAGATGAGCGGCTGACAGCTGCGGGCGCTACAGAGAGCAACCCGAGCTTCACTGACATAGATACCACGCGCATCACCCGATTGCAGTCGTTTCATTGCCCTGTGAAATTCACCAGCTTGTTTTTGGCCGTCTTTATGTTAAAGCGTTAGTACCACCGCTATTTTTTTACGTTATGTTCATGGAGCTCAGCGTGCACGCAGTTAACACAGCGTCCACATGAAGACCAGCTTTTAATGAACATGTAAAATTATAAAATCTGTGAAATGTGGTGAAAAATATTTTTACTGTAACGTTACCTTGTTAAGCATGGCTGGGTTCGATGCGCAAAACACACACATGTAGTAATTGCCTATCATGCAATCTAAAGGTGTCCGACGAAAAGAATTATAACACATTGGGATCCAAACAAATATTTTTTTTTCAAATCATTTTAAAGAAAAGTGAAGCCACAAATTGCATTGAACGCCTAAAAAAAATTCCCGTAAAAAAACAGAGCGAACGGGATGATGACGGATGATAGGAGACAGCACTAACGCTCTGTTGTTTGCGGTGGTGCGCTTGTGTTACTTTGTTTTGTTTATTTGTTGGCACCTATCATCTTGCCCAACTTTTGACGTTAGATATAAAGAATTCTCTCAGGTTTTCTGAGCCTTACCAACGACTTCACTTTAAACTAGCGGTGATGCATTATATAAGCTTAGTAAGCGGACACTTGAAACTAGAATAAAATTTGCAACCATTTCGGTGAAATCCGCTTACTAAATGAAAAAGATTCACGTAACCCGACCTGCATAGAATTACGGCAGCGGGATGCATGGATTTCTCCAAAAAACTCTGGTGAGGTAGCCGCGGCTAGCACCGGAGGCTTTTTTTCGCTTTCAGAGCCAGCGCACGCTTCGGTTATAATTAGGGGATGGGTATTGAGACAAGTGCAGTGCAAGCAGCACTGCTCTACTACCGCAACAGCGTTATTTCATGCGTAATAGAGTTCTGAGATAAAAATGGCATCCTTGATGATCTCACTCCAACGTACGAGTGCAGTTCTGGCTGACGCACCGAACCTCACGCTATTGGAGGACATACGGGGACTTATTGAATGACATGTGTAACACAATACGCAGTTATTACCGTGATAAATTCATACCCCTGTCACACGGGACTTCTTCATGGCCTTTGCCGTAAAGTTGTCTTATTGCACTAAAGGAGGAAAACCGAAAAGGAGCAGCGGGGCTGCTGCACGGCAAGTCCAAAGGCGCTAGAACGCGGCCTCCGTGAATGCCAAATGTCACCGCTGTGTGTGAAGCGTCGCTAGTAACATTATGAAATTAAAGCAGACGGTAGCACATCAGGTAAGAGGATAAGAGTGCTTTCGTATAGGTTTGAAAAAGTAGCTATCACGATAATAAACGAGTGTTCTGACGGTGAGAAACGGATATTTTGAAACAAAAGTTTTTGTTTTTTTTCATCGTTCCTGGTCTGACCACGGTAGGCGCATTTTTAAGTTCGGCTCCCCTCCTCGTTGTGTGTGAGAAACGTGCTTTGTTGCTTATGTCCTTGTGCGTATTTCAAAGAGATTAGGTTGTGCCTGGTTAGCGTGCTACCGCCATCATGAGCGACGACCCGCAAGACGTTAGAAAGAAGTGTGCAATTGCCATGAAGAGCAAACGAAGAAAAAACAGCAAAGCTAGAAGCGCAAGCACGTGTGTGTCACTGCGGCTGCTGAAAAGTGCTCAAGTCCTTTCTCAGCAGTGTAGATGTATTAAGTCATAGCCTCCTCTACAATTAAGTGCACTGTAACGCAAAATTAACCATTAAATAAGGTAAATTGGATATTTTTTTTACTTTTTGAAAACTAAAAATTGCGTCAATTTTTTATTCTTTGAGCTTGCTAGCTGGCGCTACCGTCTAGGTTGCTCATTTAAGTAACTTTAAGGCCGCTGACGGCCGCCTTTGCGGCTACGGACCTTTTTCGAAAAGGTCTCGACGCTTTGCCGTGTAGATGCGCGTCACGCGCCTTTGCGGAAAAGGACCGTAATTCCTAAGGCCTTACAAGTGCCCGTATGACAGGGGTATAAGAGAGCTACGTTAAAGGCATGAGTGAGTGACTGCCATAAAATACAGGCAGTAGAGAGTGGATGCTCTATATACAGGACACGTCAGGAGAACATGGATAAAAACCACGAGGATAAATGCGATGTAGAAGTCGTTAGCGTTAATGATCACATATTCCAGGCAATCTTTATTATTTTCATTTAAAGCATTCGTAAAGAATACGAAATGCTCCTGATATGCAAAACTAAATAATTTCTTACGGAAGAGAGACTTAGTAACAAATAAAATCAAATAAGAATAACCAAGGTTTAGGCTGGATGCTATCAGAAGCGAAATGATGCTATTAAAGCTGTTACCATGCCTATAGTTTCTATTTCTCTAAGTAAAAACTCGTGAATTTTCAGCACATGTTCTTGTTGAACATATCCGTGTCTCGGGCAGACCACAATTTATGTGAAAGCAAAGGTGGTTGAAACTTTACAATCCGCAATCCTCTGTATACTATCGTTTGTGTATGAAACTCACTTTATCTTACTGCCTTCAAATTGGAGACATCGCTACTAACGGTTTAACTCTTACACATTAGAAACACAACACAACTCTTACACAAGAGAAAGTAAGCGTAGCAGGGGGCGGCAGAAGGTTAGGTGGGCAGATGAGATTAAGAAGTTTGCAGGCAAAGGGTGGATGCAGCTGGCAAAGGATAGGGTTAATTGGAGAGACATGGGAGAGGCCTTTGTCCTGCAGTGGGTGTAGTAAGGCTGATGATGATGATGATGATGATGACATTATCGAAGACAACTTGTGAAGAGGAGACACCTGAGAGACGATTTGGGCTTCGTGCGAGCAACCGGAATGCCTTTCTACTGGTTCATAGCTGTAGTTATATACAACAGCATTTACTATGGTGTAATAAAATACCATTGGCGACCTTAGTAAGTAAGCTGGAACTTAACAACAAAGGTTGTAGTGCCACACTGAGCTTGGCTTACTGATGCACTGCGGCTTCTCCGTGATGAAGTACGCATGCGCAGGGCATGGCTTCTGCACGGTTGTCCCGGCGGGCGTGTCCTTGTAGCACGTCCAGCCGTCCCATGTCGCAGGACAGTGAGCGCCATCTGCAAATGCTAAAAAAAGCAATAATATGGATGTATGTTTTACGTTATGAAACCGATATAAAACTTCACTCATTGCTACCACTATTTTCTGTAGCCAAAACAAGCTCCTTCTAAGGCATAGGTGTCAGACAAAACAGGAAACGAAGAAGCGAGAAAACACAGGAATTTCACGTTCACAAATTGGAAGTCCAGTATAGACGTTTAGTGGAATTAATTTACATTTGCCTCTGGGAAAGCCTGTTCGATCACCTCATCGGCTGCGGCTGCCTGCACATGCCAGTGATAGTAGACACTGCTAAGACTAAGACAGAGCATTATTTAGAGCACGAGAGAATTGATATGCTGTGGAAACGATGGAAGAGTCTCTTGCTAAGATTGTGTTTTGGTGGCCACTTAACCTAGGCGCACATAATGCTAGAGTGTAACCTCTGCTGTTTGCCCATTTGGAGTTTTGAAGCCGCTTTGACCATTTTAGGACGGATTTCTCTCCGCAGACGACTGCTGACGAAGGCTACTGCTTAACGTTAGCCATGCTCCTCCTCCCATGGTTCCTCCTTCTCAACCTGCTACGTTGCCGCCATGTCTGAGTTCACCCGTCCATGCTCAGCTGAAAAGGGCAGCCCATATCACAAACCCATATCCGGGAGTCAACATGAACACTCCACATCGGTATTTTCATGCCGGGCAAGTCGCGTCTCATCTTCCTATCAGTTCATGCATTAGTCAACACAAAAGTGGTGAACACGAAGCCGGTTCAGACTTTCAAAGACGAGCAATTTCGTGGTCTGTTTACGTTAAACTCTAAAAGTAAAATAGTTTATTGTTGAAATAATTGGCTATTCCTCACATTACCCCTCCTTTCACTGCGTGCGTGGCACTTTATCGCTGTTCACTTACCTTTTATGCCAGCGAGCTCATCTTCGACCATCTCCCTGCAACAGTCGCGAGCCGCCCGGCAGCAGCTCAGCCAGCGGTCGGCGTAAAGCTCCTTCGTGAACGTCGCTAGAATGCGCGCGTCACTGGAGTTGCCATACGGCATGAAGCATTCGCCACTGCAGTCACCGGGGCACAATCTGCCTTCTTCGCAGTACCTGCAAGTGCCGGCGTAAAATCAATGACCAATGATGCAGCAAAGCAGAACACTGGCTCTGTACTAGGAGTACTTTTTTGCGTCTAGCCTGGAAGACAGCACGTCAGAAACAGAGTTTGCCAGGTAGGCTAAGGGTCTCAAGCGAAAAGAAAGTTTTCATGCACTTACCTACATTTTGGGTGGAACAGCGCAAAACGAACCAAAGATAGAAAACATTAGCTGTGGTTTAGCCTTGGTTAAACCTGGTGAGAAGCGAAAGAAACCTCTGACTCTGCGTCGCTGGTTAGACGTAGCGCCTTAGGTACTTTCTGCTGCTATTACTTCATGTGCCTCCTCCCGTCATCATCATTCCCACTCGTGATCCTCTTTTTTCTCCTCTTCCCGATCCCCAGTGCAGAATAGAAGACCAGATATTTTTTTTTTTCAGGCCAACGTCTCTGCCTTTCGCGTCAATAAACCTTTCCCGCCCTTCTGCTGCTTCTTCGCAGTACCACTGTTCCGTCGTTTCTCGACGCGTGTCGCACGTTCTTCATTCGTCTCTTCGGCACGGCGTTTCTCCCTAGCCTTATTGAAACGTTGAAGGTTCGCTTTCCGGTGCGCTATCACGGCAGGATGTTCTTACTCCTCTATCGAAAAACCGGTTTCTACCCCCACCGGCTCGTCGTCGGTATATATACACAGCTCTCCATTGACGTCACAGACGGTGGCTCCACCCCCGTTGTCTCAAGCAGAGTATCTATCTCCATGACTGATGGGCTTGTTTACCAAATTTCTTTTATATGACGTCACCAGCATACAACATCGCAAATTGTCCCAGCTCTCAACCCTTGACCTTGACATTCGAGAGATTTGGGAGGTGGCCCACCATCTTGATTTGGCATATATACGCCCGATGGCCTACGTGTCTTTGCTCCATAATTTGATATCTGAAGCTTTTCAAGATCATAAACGGAACTACACTACCCTTTTAAAAACCTGGCGTAGTGAAGCTTTCGCTTTAAAAGGAACAAGGAACACGCAGATAGTTGTTGTTGTTGTTGTTGACCTCCCACAATGGCAGATGAGCGCTCACCTTGTTCTTCTTCGGCCTTTCGTCCGTTTTCGCTGTTCAAACCAAAATGTACCTTTACCATCTCGCTCAGCTATCCATACTGCTATCTGTTGACGTCCTTCCATTCAACTGATCTCAATTCAAATTTTATTTCGTTAATAATACGCGGTAACATCATGTCAGAAAAGTACAGCTGAGGCTCCATAGTAAATATATATAGATATCGGGACCTCTCATTTCAGCAACATGAAATTCTAGAAAAAAAGATATAATAACGGGAGGATTGACGGAACAGCGCATTTTTCATGGACAAGAATGAAAACAATCAGGCTGGATTTGACACTCTAATTCATATGGCTGATACATATTAGCAGGTGAACTAAGAAAGTGGCGGTTGTCCGTACGTAAGCCTGGCGGCATTCTTGAAGGCCAGGCTGGGCATGTACTTGTAGCAGCGCGCGCACGTGAGCCGGCTGAAGAGGTGGGGCTCTAAGTACTGCTGGCTCTCCATGCGACACGTGCCTGGCGCCTTGTCGTACTGGGAGCTCCGTGCCTGCGCCAATCCCAGGCTGCCGGCTGCCAGCTGCGAGGATTACCAGCAATGATGATCGCTGGCAGAGTGGTAAGAATTTTAACAAGTATACCTAACGTGATGATGATGATAGTGCATTTTTATGGCGCAAGGGCATCTGCGGCCAAAGAGCTCCATGGCACAAGGCATTTCAGCTTGCTCAAGGCGGGGTCAAAGACCCATTTCCCAAGCACTTCACCTTGAATAAGCCGAGCACCAGGCCAGGGGAAGCTTTACCCATTGCATCAACGGTGGGTTCTCGGCGGCACTGGGCACTGAACCCCGCACCTCTCGCATCCGAGGCGGATGCTGAATTACGAGGAAACTGCTGCGTTGTAAGTATACATAACGAGTTCCGGGCAATCAAATGAGGGTAGTTACGGTAAAGTACTACCGATTCATCACTATTTCTAAGTGAGCGAATGCATTACTGGACAGTCCTCTGTCAACCATAAAAAAAAAAGTCAGAATTTTCGGCAGCGACCAACTCTTGAGCGTTGGGACTGCCCGGACATGAAATTTTGTCCGCTATTAAAACTCCTGACGTTGTGTTCTTACGCTAAAGTGAATGCGACAGTGCGCCATAAAAGTGGGTATTACTACGGTGGACCCTTGTCTGAGGCTGAATATCGTTACTAACTCGTCGCGACAAGAGTGGTGCCGCTCACGTGTACTCAGTTGGTATGGGTTCTTTGATGCAAGGCCTAAGGCCCTCAAATTAGAGTTATAATGGCTTGCTATGATGAGTGCTTCATTCCCGCATAGTTGTTTTGGTGTTCGAGGAGCTTTCGTGTTGGGATGCGGTGCACGAATTATAAAGAATTGGCAGTGTCGTGATCAGTTGCCTTTTTGGCGCTAGGATTTCATTAGGAGTGTGAAGGGCGCGCCACTAAACATTCAACATGGCACATATCTCAGCAAAGTGCGTCTGACATCGGTCCTCAAGGAAGGAAACGAAGGAGTATGCTTTGCATTGCATAGAATGAAATTGAATAAAAATGTACACGCGCAGAAGGAAACACTTTAATGCTTAGAAAATACCATTTGGTAAAGATGACATTAAGTAGCACAGCGCACTTTTTCCGTTCTCCAATTTACAAACTTCCTAAAATGTGTACTTCCCTGGAATGGAACCAGGATCTTAAACGAGATGATTTGCATTTACGTTTGCGCAGGTGAACCTGTAACTAAAACAGCATTTGTTTAAAGAACTGTTAGTTTCTTGATAAACGTGACGCTCTAGAGAATAATCCTCACCTACATTTGGTATTGTAGCTGGTTGTGTTTAGGAAAAATTGTAGAGACAGAGAAGAGAATGCCGCCACAGAAGCGATCGGTTCCGTGAGGACAAGTGCATCTCCTCATCAAGCATTCTTACCCATTAAGAGCCTCGTTCTTGGCATCATCGCCGGCTTCTCTCAGTCTCATTTTTCGCACGACTATAGCAGGGTAGCTGGGCCACGAAAGAAGACTTACAAATGCATTCTTTATGATTTAAACCCAACACATTGCCTACACTGGTGATTTTAGAACAGCCGAGTAATGGTGTATGCTCAATGTTGTTGCCTGAAGTAAACGGAGCATGTGTATGCTTCTCTAACGCTATCACCGCGTTTCAGCGCAGAAATTGGGAACTATGGCACGTGCACAGTGCTAGTGGTTGCTGGTGCGATTTCACAAGAAGGCAAAATGTGGGCATATTTGCCCTAAGTCAGGTAGCATTGTACTCCTCAACACAATACACAACACAATACCGGACACATTAGCGGGCTACGCTTACTCAGGCACGCATTTTTAGATTACCATGCGGCAAGTGACTTACCAGAGAAGCGAAGACGTAGAGGTATGGTTGGCTCAGCAGCATGCTGTCCTTAATTTTTCGTGCATCGAGCTACTGCGGTCGTGACAGCCGCTTTCCTTTTTCCTCTCTCTTCATTGCACGCAGTGACCCTGAGAAGGTAAAATGTCGATTTCAAATCTGCCAGTAAAGAGAAAACAATGAAAATTACCAGCCTCACAGAGTAAACGCTACTGAAATCAAAACTTGCTGAGGGCCATGAGATAGACTGCAATAAAGAGCTAAAGGAAACAATGAGTATTGTCATTCTGAGCACGTTATTATCTCCAATATCTGCTTAAATCAAATACACAAGCTCCTTTTTGTGTTTCTTGTTCTGATTTCGTACGTTGAAAGATCAATACCGGATCACCGCGAAGTAAAGTGTGTCCCTAAGGTGTATTAATCTCATGGTATGGTACATTTTCTAATACTGCTTTATTTGTATTGCCATTGTGTTGGAAGTTAAGTTCAGCTAACAAAATGCCAAGAGGTGCTGCATACCTCTTAATGACTAGCAGGTATTGTAGTGACCTCTGCGCTCCCTGACGAAAAACTGATACTTTGTATCGAAGCCTCCCTGCAATATCGGCTTGCCAAAGCCAAAAACAACGCATTTGAAACAAAATAATGCTTTTTTTTCGGACGAAGTATTTCTTGCAGGACTTCGAAGGTCTGTCCTGCAAGCTGAGAAAAGATATAGTTCCGGGGTGTACTTATCTGTAGTGTTAAGAAGACCATTTTCGAAACGCGCGCGACTGCGTATGTTATTTCCTCTGTGGCTCTGAAACCTGGCCACTAACCAACTTGAAAATCACGCTTTTTATTGCGAAAAAGAACATGAACGAAGCCAGAAGATCTGACCTGAAACAGGCAAGCACATACGAGGGTCGGTGGGAATGGTCCTGGCCTGACAGAGGGAGATATGGGATCGGGCTGATCCTTATAAACTTTGAGCATAGTCACCTTACACTTAAATAGAGTTTTGCCAGTGGTGCTGTAAGTTCTCTAACCGATTGCAAAATTAAAAATGTACCCGGACATTCAGCCGCTTAAGCACAGCATCATTGGCATCATCATCACTGGCCTAATGTTTCTTCGCCGGTTAGGTGTGATTTAAGAACAGAAAACAGCCTCAAGTTTGCAAGGAACGACGGTAGCGCAATGAAAAAATGGACAAACACAAGCCTTGACTACTGCCAACAGAAATGGTTTATTTGCTTGCGCAGTATATATCATTCAGAAAAGAAACATCACTTGGTCACAGAGGTAAAACATTCGCTGCCGTAAAATAGTTGGATGTAGTTACTTAAGCGTTATTTTAGTGCAGCTCCTTTTTCAGCAGCGTGATGGAAGGTGTGCTGGCGCTAGTTTCTGCCGTCGTGTGGCTGATTAGTCTTCGATGATTAGTCTGGCTGTTCAAGCTTTGTCTATTCGCAACACCGTCGTCTGACATACATTGTGCTTGCAGCCTTCACATTTCTCGCTGTGAATTCTAAGACTGCTCTCATTCCACACTGCGAAGAACTGCAGAAGACAGCGAACGATTAAACTCAAAATGACCCTTATCATGTTTCATGTTAATAGAGTAGGGTAGTGAAATAAAATTAATTAACGCGCTTGCAAAACTGAGAAACTGACAACCTGCGGGTCATATTACGCAAGAAAGGTGTGTTGAAAAAGTGTGAGATGGGCTAAAAATGTACAGCCACAGAATGGGCCGCGTCGCTATACCTCCATGGCGAGGCATTAAGGGACGAAACCTAGAATATGAGGCAGCTTGTACGGGGGATAAAACTAACGCAAATTAATTGTAAATTAAGCAGCAGTAAAATGTAAAAAGCATTGCGGCATCGTGAGAGGTGCTTTAAATTCTGCTTTTTTTTCTCCCTTGCGCAAACCCTTTTTAACCGGCAGCGCCATCTACCGAAAACTGACACATTGAGTTGTTACGCGCTCATGTGTTGGAAGACGTCATTAGCGAGCCCGGCGTGTCCTGTAATGCGAAGCACCAGAGGCTGTCGACGGAAAGACTGCTTTGCAACAGCGTTAGGACTGGGGGAAAAAGGCGCGGAGGCGTCAGTGCAAGTGGGTGGCAGTAATCGTATGCATAAAGGTTTCGTTGCCAGCCAGCCCTCGTTTGTTGGCGGGAAACTGCGACGTGTTCTTACGAAAGGTGGAAAGGGTGTAAGGAGACGCCATTCAACTTGCTTGTCCGGCAGATAGTAACAGCTGTGAGGTTGCGACCAGACGTGTTGCGCCTTTCACCACTCAAACTTTCACCTTTTAATTAATTTATTTATTTAGCAATACTGTGAGCTTTGACAGGCCAATACAAGAGGGGGGGGGGGGTTAGAGTGGTATTCAAAATATGTATCACTTTGTACATGATATAAGCACGTAAGTATGATACTCGAACAAACGTATCATTCCACCCAGGTTTGAAAAGAACAGAAACAAATTTCCGATATACGGAACAGAAAGAAAGAAATATTCTAATTTATTGGTAAAGCTAGGCACAGAATCACTGTAAACAACATCCCGTGATGAAGAATTGCAAATCTCGACGGACGCTGAAAAAAAAAATTAAATGTAACGCCTGGCGTTCTTATCATTATTTCGTTTAGTTTAACGCTGTTGTGGCTGAAGCTACCGATCTGTGTTGATATTGATAGACCCATGACAAAACATGAATATGAACTCCATGGCAGCAACACGATGCCTACTTGCAAGTGTGGGAATACCTGCCTGTGTTCTAAGTGCACTGACGCGATCATGCCGAGAATTCCTTGAGTAGATAAATCTTAGCGCTTTATCTTGTACGCTTTCTAGCTTATCTATTAAGTACTGATCATGAGGATTCCAGACTATGCGACCATATTTTAAGACGAGACGGTCTACGGTTTTGCAGGCTTGGAGTTTTACATCATCATGTGCTGTGGCCAATCTTATGCGTAAAAATCCCGGTGTTCTTAGCGCTTTTGCGTGCGTGTTGTTATTATGCACGTCCCATTTCCATGTACGCGTGAGTGTTACACCTAAACACTTAACGGTGTCTGTCTGGCTGAGCTCGGACGCCGTAATGTATAGATAAACCTAAACTGCAATTTTTTATGGCTTTCACTTAAAATTTTTGTTGTCTAGACACTTCATTTAATGCTTCACGTCTCACACCAGAGGAAAATGTTATTTAATGATATGTTCCGTTTCAGTTGGTCCTCTTGTCCCCGCAAAACATCGTAAATGACGCAATTCGTCATTAAATTTCGGATTTTTACCTCATCCTCGGCACAAGAACCTACGTCATTAATGTATATAAGGAATAATATTGCTCCCAAGACGGACCCTTGCGGCACACCAGAAACCACTTCCAGGTGCGCGGATTCACCATTATTTATCACGACATATTGGGTTGGCCTGATTGTCAGGCTTCTATCAATACTATTACTTTCAAATTAATGCTGATGGGCTTTAATTTTTATTCGCTTGCAGTTTCACAACTTGTAATGACGCAGCGAAAGCGTTTAGAGTTAGCGATAGCGATAACATTGCAATAGCGACTTGATGCGATGCATGATACTGCAAGTCGCGTGAGCCCGGCAAGTTGACTCAACGAAATAGCTGTGTGCAAAGGATAGCCGTATAGTCCAGGGAAATCCGATACTAATGTTGTTAGGTCGTGAAAGGGCCTCCCTTTTGCTGAAAGTCACGTGACTTTACAATGCAGGGAGAATTGCACATCTTTGTGCACTTTATTAGTGTCCTGTAGGAACACACTGAATGTGCTTGCTAAAAGTGCGTCGAAGTGATAGCGTCATTACATTCGACATAACGTTTCGTTCCATACCCCTCATGACTTTGGTTGAGGGAGAGAGAGACTCTTTAATAAAAAAACAGAGAATTTAGCCGGCGTTTCAATATCGCTGGCATGCTACTCTGCGTAGGGAGGGGAATTTGGGAGATAAAGACTGAAGGAGAGCAGCGTGAAGAGGTGGAAGGGGAAAAAAAATGCAGCCATGAAATGGGTACTAAGGATGCAGTGGCGAGTATTGATGTAACCTATGGAATGATGGAGTGCACAGTCCGACAAATGGGCTGACGAAGTTCACTGCAAGAAGAATGCATGAAGGTAACCTGCAAGTGAATTTAGAGCTTATCGAGATGTCCAATGTCTTTTAAATATGTAAAAAGAAAGTTCATTGCAAGTCTCTGTTGCCTGAAGCAGGCTAAGGGGCCTAAAATTTTGTCCATTGTTAGGGGCACTGGGCAGAGCTTCTGCATGCAATGTTCATAGTACGCACGCTCGTTAGCATACGCAGGGCACTCAAGCAGGATATGTTCCACAGTTTCTATCGAGGCACAGTTGTCACAATGCGGACTGTTCATTTGTCCAAAACGGTATCGCAGGCCGTTTGTATATGCAGCATTCAGACGAAGTCGGTGATAAAGTGTTTCGAGTTGTCGAGGAATTCTGGGTGAGAGTCTTGATCTAAGATGTGGGTCGATTGAGTGAAGAAATTGGTACTGATGTGTCGGTAAACTCCAAAGCCGATACGTTTCTTCGTACGCAAAACTTTTAGCCATTTGGGACGCATCAAATTTTGTGAGAAAACTTCGAATGTATCTCTGATGTTGATGGCCCTTACGGGCCGCTTCATCTGCTTTTTCATTAGCCATAATGGCACAGTGAGCAGGTACCCACTGAAATGTTATGCAGTGGCCTGCGGCAATAGCTAAATGATGGATATACCCAATGTCCAGGGAAACTGGCTGGTGATTCGTTTTCTTCGGCAGGTTGGCCAGGATCTGCAGAGATGCTTTTGAATCGGTGAAGATAACCCAACGGCCGGCGGTTCGGCGCAGGATGTAAGAAACAGCTTCCTTAATGCCGTGAAGCTCAGCTGTTGTAGAGGAGGTCCTCCGCTGCAGCCGGTAAGAAAGGGCATGACCTGTTGAGGGCACATAAAGGCCACAAGAAGTTTCTTTAGTAGTTGAACCATCGGTGAAGATATGGGTGTGCTGCCTATATTCTTCGATTAAGTAGGCGAGAGTAGCTTGCAGAAGTGCTGCCTGTGGCATGCGTCTCTTTTCATTCACACCTGGAACAGACTTCTTCACCTTTAGAGGAGAGAGTGTCCATGGAGGAAAGGCCAGAGGGAGTAGTTTCTGTGGCTGATTAATTGTAGGAAGGGGCAGGAGCTGCATTGCCTGGCCAAAGCTAGAGTTGCTGTGAGTTAGGTGGACACGGTGTAGGAAGTGCTTCTTCCCTTGCAGGACATGGCGGAGATGGGTACGCATAGTTTCCTGGGCGGCAATTACCTCTAGTGGGAGACATCCTGCCTCCGCTACTGTTCCTGTTGCAGAGGAACCCTTTGGGAGGCCAATTCGCAGGCAGTTGTTCCGTGCGGCATTGAGAGTCTTATTGCTTGATGTAGATAATCTTTGAAGCACTGGTAGACAGTAGCGCAAGGTTCCTTCAACGTAGGCTTTTTCAAGCAGAAGCATTGATCGGCAGTTGCTACCCCACCTTGTTCCCGCCATGAACCTGAACACTTGCGATGCTGCAGTAATCCTCGCACGGAGTTTTTTTATCTGAGGTGACCATGACAGATTATAGTCGATTACAACACCCAGGAATCGCTGAGATCGTACATATGGCAGCGATCGTCCGCCTAGGAGCAGCGGATATCGGGTCATCGTTTTTCTTGTAAACGCCATTGCAATACTCTTTTCTGGCGAGAGACGAAGACCTCTGGAAGCCAGGTACATCGAAATGTGCAATAGTGCTCTCTGAAGACGTTGCTGGGTAATATAGCGCGAACGTGACGCGGTCCAGATGCAGATATCATCAGCATAAATTGTTATGCGGACCCCTCGCGAAAGGTGTCTTCTTATGTGAATAAGGACAATATTGAACAGGAGAGGGCTGAGCACCGCTCCCTGTGGTACGCCCCTCTCCACTGCGTGAAAGCGTGTTGGACCGTTTGGAGTGGTAATAAAAATTTGTCGTTCTTTTAAATAATGCCCAATCCACTTGTATAGCCTTCCTCCAAGGCCAAGACTGCCAAAGGCTGCGAGAATTGCATGGTGAAAGACGGAGTCAAAAGCGGCCTTGATGTCTAGGAAAATGGCTGTTGGGATGTACCCAGCATGAAGGTACTCCTCAATTGATGAGACGAGGGCGATGATATTGTCAGTCGCAGACCTGTTTTGACGGAACCCGTTCATTTCTTGGGGGAACTCATTTCGGCTTTCTAGGAACCAAGTTATGCGCTTGCAGATCATGCGCTCCATGAGCTTACCTACGCAGCTCAGTAGGGCAATGGGCCGGAATGATGCGTAGCTTGTTGGCTGCTTACAGGGTTTCAAAACGGGCACGATTTTCGCCAGCTTCCATTCCGTGGGGACCTCACCAGCCATCCAGGAAGAATTGTAATACTCCTGGAGTCGAAGACGGGAGGTGTGGGGTAGCTTTGCAATGGCGTCATAGGTCACCTCATCATGACCCGGAGACGTGCGCCTGTTTGTCTCCGCGATAGCTGTGGATAGTTCTTCCATAGTGAAAGGCAGGTCTAACGCTGGCACTGCCGCCTTTGGGATACCTGTTTGAGCATCTGCGGAGAGTGTCGAATGCCCTGACCCTGACGACAGCAGCTTGCAGTATTCTTCTGAGACTTCTTTTATAGATTTTTGTTCGTGAAGGGAGAGTGCAGCGAAGGGGTGGAGTTGTTGAAGTGGCGTGCGCATACCTCTAACTATCCGCCAAATATTGGTTATTGGTTTGCGCACATCCAGCGTAGAACAAAAGTCACGCCACTTTTGCCGACTGAGTTTATCCATGTAGCGTCGAATGTGACGCTGTGCCCGTCGGCATGCACGTAGGCCACCGAAGCTTTTTGTGCGCAGAGCTTTCCTTTCAGCTCGCCTTCGTATAGCGCAAAGCCTTTGGAATGTGTCATCATTTGAAGGTAGGTTATCATTTTTAGCAGTAATTTGTGTACTCGCCCTCAGGCAATACGCAATTGTCGATGCTAATTCCTCATTGCGAGTTGCCGCAGTAACTCCTCTGCTTACAGCGTCCTTGTATGCGTCCCAGTCTGTAGATTTTATAAGGAATTTCTTTGGGTTCCTCGGCACATGGAAAGCCGATATGAGGATTGGGTAATGGTCGCTTCCACGTGTCTCCAAATCAGTGCACCAGCCAAAGTTGTGGGCGAATGAACCTGTGACAAATGTCACGTCGATGCTGCTGGTAGTCGTCGGGCCTCGGATGTAGGTGATGCTGCCGTCATTTAATGGCTGAATTGAATGCTTGGAGAGAAGTTTTGCAAGCTTGGCACCTCGGGCACATGTATGTGAGCTGCCCCAAATTTCATTGTGAGCATTGAAGTCTCCGCAAATAATATGTGGAGAGGGCGTCCTTGCTTCAAGTCTTCAAGTCTCAAAGCATCAAATGGCGTGCCTGGCTCAAGATATACTCCAATCAGAGTGTACTGTTGTCCGGCAATAACTGTGACAGCGCATATGTATTCATTGTCGCTGTGAGGCGGGACATCAACCGGTGAGTGGACTATCGGCTGATCACAGAAAGTTTATCTTAGTCATCACCTTAGTGTAAGTCGCTCATCTTATCAGGATAATATGTTGATGCGAGTTGCAGGACACCGCCGATGCATATCTGCAATATGCTTCGCGCTCACCCTGTACTTCGGTTGATGTGGTGGTTGGTATAAATACCCGGCCCTTACTTGTTATGATTAAAAGAAGTCGGTACTATTATTTGCTCGTTGGGTGTCTAATGCTTCGTCAGTAACAACTCATCGATAACGCGTCTGGGATTTGAAGACCGCGTTTTAAGTTTGAGCGGTCCAGTGTGAGACTGCATGAGGATTAAATTCGCTGGCGTTTGGATTAAATGCTTTGGCGCTTGGATTAAGATCTGTGGCAGCTGAATTAAATTGAATGGCACTCAGAATAAATATTCTGGCGTTTTGATTAAATTGAGCGGGAAATACTGTAGTGTTCGCGCTTCAGTTCGGCCCGATGGCACGTGCTGGCATGGATAAGGTGACATGGCTTGTTGCGCTAACGAGTACACAATATAGTCGAGTGTGATTGGATTACGGGTTGAACAGCGACCGGACGACAGAGGTTAAGCGCTTTCGATCTTTATGTTCTATCAAGTTGGAAAAAAACAACAGGATATGCATTCAATCCGAACAATTGCATGCCACTGTTCACATGCCTGATGAGAGTTAGGCCGTGTTTACTCTCAGGCGCAACTTCGAATTTCAATCCGATAAGCTTCTCTGCTACAACACGCAGTAATATGATGTTGATGAGTGGAATGGGGAGGCAGCAGAACAGGTTTGTCCTGACGCCCGAAAAGTTCGTGGATTTTCGAGACAATGTGAAATGGAAGCAGCCCCTAAGCAATAAAACACGCTTCCGGGGCGTATCTGTTAAAAGCTGTGCCAACATTAAGGATTAAATTCGTGGAATCAATCGGTGAGACAAAGTTACTCTGAATGCCGTAACAAGAGCGGCTGCGGGCACTAATCGGTCGCAAACGGGAGTGCCCAAAAGAGAGCAGTCACGCTGATGTTTCTGTGCGCTCTGTTTTGTGTTATTAAGTTATTTCCGGGGAAAATCTATTTTGACGTTGTTGACACGCACATGTCTCCACTTGTCGGCATCGACAAAACGCGTAAACCGAGTTCGTGCAGAAATGAACGCCGAATTGAGTTTATGGATGGGACACCGCCTTCTGAAAGTGGATTTCCGCAACAAGGCTCAAGTGGCGTAAACAAAAGAACGCTAGCAACAACCAAAAAGAATAGTGCACGAATACAGCAGAGCAAGCGCGAGCTGTTCGGACAATCGACAGCTTCCCTACCAATTCTAGCGCTTTGTATTCTTTCAGCAGCTTATGGGGAGGTACGCTGAGGACGCCGACACAGAATATAATGACTTGTAGTTTTTGTATTTGTTTCACTGCAGTGTTACCAGAGGATTTACCGCGGCAGCAGCACAATGGTTTCGTATTTCCGACGGCGCTCTGACTCGGATTGAAGCTCGGTGGTGTCCCCTAATCTCGGCGGTGGCTACTTAATTACGGCATCACGTAGCGGATGCCGCAGAAGACTTAATTACATGCCTTCAGGCCTGGGATGACGAACAGGGCGTTGTCAGTCTCGGATGTTACCCGTAGTTCTTAGAATCGCAGCTGTTTGCATAATTTAGATGCGCGAAAAAGTTAAAATATTTAATTTCTTTGCAGAAATATGATGCCAGAGCAAAAGTATTGTTGAAAGTACTAGAAATAAAAGAACGCCTGCATCCCAAGAAGGCGCGGTGAGGTCGTTCACCCAAACCTGAAGCCGCTAATAAAATGTTGACAAAGCTCCAGCGGTAAATTATGGCGAGCTGTCCGTTCCCCGCGAATTTGTTTTTTACGCTCGTTGGAAGGAACACAGGACAAACTGTCTGATGACTGATTAGCTTGTTCTTACGAAAGAGAAGCTAATTTCACTGATATCGAAATTGTTAGAATCTACAAAAGGCCAAAAAAAAAGTGCCGGTGCCTCCAAGCATACCGTTTTCACACACAAAGAATTTTGGGACGAAGTGAAGAACTTTTTCGTTGTTTGCAGATTTCTGAGGCGAGAACTGGCGGCGATACGCTACAACCCAGCAAACACAGAGTCCTTAATACTTTCAACGTAATCAACGTCACCAGTTTTATTGAAGTAACGAGTAACAAATGTTTCAATTTAAGCTCCAAGTTAAAAAGGCTATTAAGTGCGCTAGCACTAAGCCCCCCCCTCACCGATTTCGCTACTGTGTGTAATGCGACGCAGGATGTCCCTGTCTGTCTGGCGACGCGCGTTGGTCGGGATGAGCAATGTGGGTCTCACAAGCCCCACCGGTGGCAGCACCTACCATCGCAGGGCAGTGGCGCATCGCTTAACCACTGCACAACTGCGCCGGGAATGGTGTGAAGACTCCCAGCGATCTACGAATGTAAAGCAGCGAACGAAAAATTCTGCATATCTATGGACATTAACGAATTTAGATATCGCGTCATACGCTTAGAGCGAATTTTATAAATGTTCTCTCTAGCTTTAATGCGCTAGCACTAAGACTCTTATTCATCGATTCGGTCCACCTTTGTCTGAAACCTGCTTGACCTTGAAAACCGAGCCTCGAACCGAATCCGAAGTGAAAGCCGAAGTGAAAACTGATGTTATAGAGCACCTATTTCGCTTTTGGCCTAAACACGCTAAATTGCCCGTCATTTTTTTTTCTGCCGAGAGAACGTCAACAAAGACGCAAAAACTCAGGAATCGAATATTACTGAGACCGGGAACTGATTGAGTAACCGTCAGTGTCCATTTATTGTAACCTTATACGGAAGGCACCCAGTCAGTTTCTGTGCCCAGTAGTGAAGTTACCTTGGACAAAAACATGCGTGACTGCAAATAAAATAGAATAATGATGTTCATTTTTACCTAAAACATGAAGCGATGGAAATAAACAATAGTAAAGAAAAAAATTGTTAGCTATCTCGATCAAGTAGACTAGACTAACCACTAGACTAATTTATTTATTTATTTATTTATTTATTTATTTATTTATTTATTTATTTATTTATTTATTTATTTATTTATTTATTTATTTATTTCAAAATACTGATGGCCAATATATTGGCTCATGGCATTTAACACGAAAAATACCAAAGGGATACATGCGGTTACAATTAATAAGCAAAAAACAAAACAAAATACAACACTCATTCACTGAAGAAAATGCTTCTCAAGAGCTATACTGAAATTAGAGGACTGGAAAATGGCCTCGGGAAGAGAGTTCTACTCAGAAATAGTCCGTGCAAAAAACCTGTGCTTGAAAGTCAGTCCTTGCAAAAATGGGGTCGAGCAAATGAATTCGTAATGGTGTGTTCGGCACGACAATTGTTTAAGAATTGCGGGGCGGGGTATGTTTAATCTAGGTGTCAAAAGGTTATGCACAAACAATAGACGGGAAATTTTTCTGCGTACTTCAAGTAGTGGAATAAGATTGGCTTTCATTAGTGTTGTAGGTGAGTCTAACCTCCTGTATTAGTTTGAAATAAACCTAACCGCTTTCTTTTGCACTATCTCTATCTGGTATATGTCTTTCTTTATGAATGGATCCCATAAGGCCTGACCGAACTCTAATTTGGGCCTAATGAATGTTGTGTATGCAAGGAGTTTGACATTACTTGGGGCATCTTTAAGGTTCCGCCTTAAGTAGCAAGGCTCAGAAAAAGACTAAGAGCAAATGTCTGCAATGTGTGAAGTCCAGGATTTCATGTGTCAACGTTACCCGTAAATATTTATAATGTGTAACCTCGTAGAATAAATGATTTAGCTGGCTGTAAGAGAAAGGACATTTTTTTTACGCGAAATTCGCAAGAAGAGAGTTTTATCATTACATATCTCATTTTACACATCATTGATGAACAGCTAAAAGTGCCTTTTGCAAGATGTAGTGGTCATCCTGCTCATTTATCGTCTGCATGAAAGTATTAAATCGTGAGTAAAAAGCTTTAACGAGACATTTTCAGGGATTGAAACCGAGAGATCCTTTACGTAGATTAGGAAAAGCAGCGGCCCCAAGACGCTCCCTTGGGGTGCACCTGAAGTAACTGGAAGCTCGTTAGTAAAAAATGAACATCAACCTGCCCTGATTTATCAAGAACTTGTAATTCATTAACCGTAGTAACCAACTGCGTCACAGTGGGCATACCCTTTCTGAATCCGTGTTTCAAAGGAGATAAAATGTTATTTTCGGCTAGAAACGAAATAAGGTAGCCAGAGAATATGTGTTCTATTAACTTTCACCAAGAAGAAGTGATTGAAATTGAATGGTAGTTAGAAATATCCAGCTTATCTCCTTTTTTTATGGGCTGGTACAACACGGGCCATTTTCCAGTCCTCCGGGACTTCACCAGAAAGTAAGGAAACTTGAAGTATATGCGTTAAAAGCTCGGACAATTGTGATACAAAACGTTCAAGAAAAGCATTTGCAGAGCCCATCAGGACCAGAACTTTTTTTATCATCAAGTTTACGGAGCACGAACAAAACACCATTAACAGAAATAGAAGGTACGTCACCATAATCTTAACTTCGAATTCTAGTTTTGGTTGCCCTCTCCGTCAGAAACACGCTTTGAAAGTACAAATTAAAACCTTCTGCAATCATTGTGCAGTCGGTCACAACGTCACCATTAATTCGAACTTTGCTCAACTGCTCATTCTTTCGACATAAAATATTCCCAACTTTTCGGGGATTACTTCTGATGAATTCGGGGACATTCCTGACATGCCATTAACTATGAATGTCATTCCTGCAAAGCTGCTTAACAGCGATTGTAAGGCGTCAATAACTGCATTATCGTCAGCACGAACTTCGTCCTTTATTATTTTAACTTCACCCATCCAGGATGCATCAGGCGAAGCACAACAAAAGTATAAAAGACGATGATCTCAGATTCCCGGTCAAGCGGCAAGCCCTCCATCGAAAATGGATTGGCTAACAAAGAATAGGTCTAGAATTGATGACTCTCTGGTGTGTTCATGAACAGCTTGCTTAAGGTTTAACAAAAAACATCTGATCGAAAGTAACATCACATGAGGCAGATAGGCTATACGACGGTTTGTCCCAATCGATGGCAGGAAGATTGAAATCACCGGTAAGGATTAAATTTTGATTCTGGTAATGTATTAAACGATCGAAAAGACTAGACATAAAATAATCCGTTGCATCAAGTGGATGATACACAGCACTAAGGTAACAAGTGAATCCATGCGTTACTAGGCGCAAAAAAAAGCTTTCATGTTGACCAATTTGATCAAGGAGCGTTACGTTCACTTCACGCTTGGCAATCACAGCAACCCCTTCACCACGTGAACCGCGATCACGTCTGTATAAGACGTAGGCCGGTGGCACAACTTGTTCGCCAAAAATACCACTGTGTAACCATGTCTCGGTTATCACCAGTGGATGGGGATCATATAAAGAGAGCAGTACCTCCAGGCTATCTATTTAATTCACAATGCTTCTGGCTTTCAAAGATATAACACGTAGTTGGCAAATTTCAGGTGGGGGTTTTGCCTGACTGCCATGAGAGCTTGAGAGCTTAACTTGAGAGCTGTCATACTCGCCCTTCTGGTTTAAATGTCGGGGTGGATTTTTCTTTTAGACTAGGGCGGGCACCATCGAGAGTAGGGACAAGAGCATGGATGCATCGAGTGCTGCCTGACGTTGACGGGCCCATGGTTAAAGCACAGATGCATTCGTCTGGAAGTAGAAAGATGCAACGCTTAATTCTCTGCTGGACCAAACCAACGGAACGTGGGACTGTGTGTCTGCTCACTTGATTAATGAGAAGCGCTGTTTCGTGAGCATGGCGGTGAAGCTTGAATGTATCGCTCCAGTGTCGTTGGCTCCATCTGATATCACTTGATGCTCAACTACAAGTGGCTACGTCTGCTCAGAACTGCTTTACGTGGAGTCCACCGTAGTTAACTGAATTCTTTCAGTGATGCAAAAGTGTCGCCGATCGCCGAATGAGACGCGGCGGGACAGCTCACAGACAAACATTAAAGGGTATGAATGGCAGCGAGTTGCCGACGAGAACATGCATAATAGCCAGTATCGGCGACCCCATTTTTGATAAGTTCACTATGGCCGCAGTCCTCACGAAGAAAACTTGGTTCAGTGCGACTGTTTCTCAAGCGCCATACTACCTTATATCTTCAGCGCCTCTGCAGGCTTCTTAGATAACTAATGTGTTTTTAATACGAATTAGAATAAAATGTAAGCTTGAGTGCACCATTTTTTTCCTTGCCACAATCATAAGACATTACATGCACCCTCACTGCAGGGTTTACGTCAGGTTGAGTTTCGATACCCTTCTTGCTTTGACTACGTTGTCACGACATAAGCTCTCGCGGCCAGAACAAAAGGAAAAACGCTTTTCTGTAATTTTTAACAGCCACTTTGCACTTGCAACAACCACATCGAAGTGGTCATACTCAGGAATATATGAAAGTTTCGGCTCAGGAAAAAATACAGTTCCCATCCCTTCAGGCTTATCACGTTAACATACCTGCCGCGAAGATCTAGTTTGAATAAAAAAAGCACCTACCGAGTTTTTTTACTTTATTTCTCTGGTATCAGCTCATCAAAAGGATAGTTTGTCTGAATGTCTTCGTGTAAAAAATAGATGATGAGTTAGTAATAAATATTTCTCGACTGGGCTGTATGCTGTAACAGAAGACCATCACGTGAGCCCTGTGACACCATTCTCGGAAGTCAAGGATTTTATCTTGATCACTTGCAGCTGAACCGCAGCAATGCCTCCTCAAAGCGACGCTTTACCTAGGTTAACTACCTTTTAATTAGGGATTCCACATTTGGCTATCGAACACAGCCACGTAGTTACAACTAGAGCGGTAAAGCTGCTGAATTACCACAGGCGGTTCATGCCTTCTCTGCTTAACTGCTAAGACTTCACCAGTGTTTTTGATTTGCTGGACCTCGTATAAAAGTGTCTTTCTACCTAGAATGTTTATTTCTGATTCTCATGGCACCCCTGTTTCGTGTTTCATGATGGTTTATTTTATTCTTTATTCAATTTTTACCCCGCTCAGCCCGAAGGCGCTACAGAATGGGGGTTACAATGATGAAAAAAAAAACCTTCATTTATACAGCACACTTGGTGACATGAAAGGCGATTCCATTCACTGACAGAACGTACAAAAATGAATTTGATTACATATTAGTTCTGGTACGGTACTCCCAAATCTTAAAGCGGTGATCAATATGAGAAGAGACATAATGGGGCCTGTGTAAGTATTTTGCCTTTTGAATGCCGGTTTTATCATGAAATATTTGATACAGCAGTTTAAGGGCCCATTCACACTTGTCCAAAAATCCGGCGAGCGAAGCGGATTCGGCCGCTTTTGACGCCGAGCGAGGCGGAAAGCGGCGCGGCGAGGGCTATCGGGTTGGACCCAAATTTTCCGCGTTCGCCGCCGCGGCGAAAAACATGGCGGCGCCCTTCAACGCAGGGCCCCTCGCCTCAGAAGGAATTGGTGTTGAGGCCTTGTTCAGCGCGTTCACTGGCCATAAATCGTACACCGGTGCATCGCTTCGTCTCACCTCACCTATAAGCAGAAGTATAAGCGATAAATTTGCTTTATTTTTTATTTTGAGTGACGATTCTGCCGCTACTAGGCCTACGAGGAGCGCCGGTTTTGTTGACAGTACTAGTTCCCGCCCTGACAAGCAGATGGCGCCACTAGGCTGGGCGTTTCGTTGCGAGCCTGTTTGCATACGCTGGACTAAAAATGGGAATGTGCTTGCGTTTACGTACGCAAGCGTGCATACGGTTATGGTACACAGACAGCATCGATTTATGCTCTTTTCTAACCATATCTGTGTACGCAGCGAGCGGTGACGTGCTGGCCGGAAAGTGTATGGAAAAGTGAGAAACAGCAGCGGCGCGGCGGTTCCGCCTCGCCCGGGCGTCAACAGACGAGAACAGGTCCTAGTTTTCCCGGTGAGCGAATCCGCTTCGCTCGCCGGATTTTTGGACAAGTGTGAATGCGCCCTAAGGCGCAATTTTCTTCTTCTAGAAGACAGAATTTCTCTTTCTAATTCGTTTTTCATGTCGGTACCGCTATCACCTCATGAGTATCGACGTACGACGTACCTTGCAGCCCTGCTTTGGATTTTTTCAAGCTTATTGCTCAGTGTTATTTGCCATGGTTCCCACACCGCACATGGCTATTCGAGCATGAGTCGAGCGTATGTTACAAAACAGTTGATTTTAGGTGAGGCGGCGCGTGCCCCAGATTTCGTTCTAAAATGTTTAGGGTCTTTGCAGCCTTCCCGACCACCGTGTCAATATGACTATTCCAAGAACAAGCGGCCGAGAATGTCACACCCAAATATTTATGCCGTGATTTTTGCGTCAGTGTATTATTGTTGATGCTGTACTGAGATGTTAACTTTGTTTTTTTTACGTGTGAAGATAACATGAACACACTTTTTGGCGTTTAACTTCATTCTTCATCTCGAGCACCATTCAAGAACACAAGATAAATCACTTTGTAACAGGGCAACATCACATTCATTTCTAATACTTCTGCATAAAACACAATCATCGGCAAACAACCGTATATTAGAACCGAACTCTGAACAGATGCCATTTATGTAAACTAAAAACAGAAGCGGCCCCAGAATTGAGCCCTGTGGGAAACCCGATGTAACATCCACAAAACTGAATTGCTTATTCAATGACACGCACTGTCGGCAAAACGATAGACAGTTTTCGATCCAGGCAAGGACTGTATGGTCAATATTTAGTGCCACAAGTTTACTTAAAAGCAAAGAGTGCGAAACATCATTGCACGCTTTGTGAAAGTCTGGGAAAAGGCAATCTATTTGTCCGCCGTTTTCCATATCAGATGCGAGGTCATGATAAAATTCAATCAGTTGTGTTGTGCAAGATAAACCCTTACGGAAACCATGTTGTTGTGAAGCCAGCAAGTTGTTAGTTACTAAGTCTGTCATTACCTCTTTGTATAGAATGTGTTCCAAAATTTTACACGGTATGGACGTAAGCGAAATTGTGCTATAGTTACCTACACACTTTTTTGATCCACCTTTATGAATGGGAACAACATGTGCACATTTCCAGTCCTCAGGAAGGGTACCGGAAGAGAGAGACGTGGTGTAGATTACATAGAGATGAAGAGAAATCGGTTCAGCACATCTGTTTAAAATTCTAGGGGAAAATCCGTCAGGTCCAACTCACTTACCATCGCTAATTTTGTTTAGTAACGCTCGGATACTATTCACATTTAGCTCAACTGAATTCAAAGTGGGGATTGATCTTACTTATGATAAGGAACTATAGCTTTGTTTTGGTAAATATACTGAACGAAAGTAGTTATTTATACAAGTAGCCTTCTCAGTGTCATCTAATAATGACTCATTATTAAAGAGAATTTCGGTGATGCCAGCTGGCTCTGCTCCGCAGCCTTCCATATGCTGCCAGAACGCCTTAGCATTCGTTTTTATTTTACTGCCGAGTTTTCAAAGTAGCTCCGCTTAGCTTCCTTTATATTATGCTTGTATTCGCGGGTTATAGTAGGTAAATTATCAAAGTGACAATTACTCTTAGTTCTCTGGTATTTTAAAAATATGTGCCTTCTTTTCCGAACTATTCTTAAGATACGCGCCGTCATCTCGGTATCTTACATTTGTTGAAAGGTTAATAGTTCCATAGAATAAGACATAAAACTACTTGTGGGCTCGCGAGTTTCATAGGCTTGGAATAAAATAAGCAGCAGCGACATTGAAGACACCTTGAAGAAACGTTAGCGTAAAGATTCTTTTAGTCTTTTGTTTTTGCGTGGTCATAATGCTCACCCATTAGTCCGTCCCATTCAAGGATAAAGAGAAGAATCGAAATATTTATAGCAGGAACGAAAATGCCACTTGAGATGACGTGACTGTTCCTTGTATTACACTGCTGATAAATCGGAATATTTTTTTTGGCAACCTTAGGAAGTTAATTATTAGCTCTGCTGCTAACTTCAGCTTGTTAGTAAATAGTCGTAGAGGAACACAGAGTAGGATGGAATCATACCACTTTACAATCTCACATTGGCGCCAGTGCTGGTGTTAACGATTTGATAACCTTCAGAGGTTAGAAACTCTAGGCTCGGGCTGCTTGTTGGTTGCTTTTATCTCCTCTGCCAATGCAACACAATTATAACTTGCAACGTGCCAGAAGTACACGTTATCTACAAAAAGGCCCGTTAATATCATGAGAGCTGAAATGGGATAAACAAAGGAAAGGATCGGTAGCGTCTAACATTACTGCGAGAAATTTGGCTCGAAACTTCTCTGCATCGCAGCTTCATTTTCGACGGATTGCGTGCATAGACTTCCATTCAGTTGCGAGTCATGAACGAAATTCCCGGAAGAGGAATAGACGCTAATCAAAATTCTTTCTTTTATGTATTTCATTACCAGAGATAATCCCACACATGCGGAAGAACGTGACATTGCCTTACTTTCGTGACTCTCCTCAACACATGTGGGTTCGTTATGAAAAGTCGGAATTATGACCCGAGCTGCACGAATTTTGTATAGTTTTTTATGGTTAACAGCTTCAATTTTCACTTCATATGGCATGACTTGTGAGGTGCGTTGAGCTTATAAAGTCCCTCATATCCGCTGCGATGCTTTTATACCAGCCTGAAAAATGATAGGAAGCGCGCAGAGCATTCATCTTGCCTGTCGGGTTATTATTGCAGTCTTAATCTGCACAGAGCGCTGGAAAAATTTGTTGGATTTTGCAGCAAGGTTTTTTAATCGTGAGTTTCACCCTTTTAGAAAACAAAATGAAGATAGAATAAAGAATACGCCTAGAGAAGACACTCAAAACAATATGTAACTTAATCATCCTCATGCAAAGCCAGTTTTATTATAGAAAGACCGACTGAACTGCTGAGTTCAACCTTCTTTCGTGAAGGAATAGGAACGTCGGGTTCGTTGCAAACTTTGCTTTCATTGCTTGTTGTTTGCTAGATTATGGCCCGCCGATTGTGTTGTATGTAGGGCTGATTTATTGCATTTCATGGTTTTTTCACTGATCCACTATGGCCGCCAGGTGATTCTTGTTTATGACCAGAAAGTTGAATATGACAAAGAGGAGTGTAGTTAGTGATCACGAGAAGAAATCGCGCCGCAACACTGCGTGGAAAGTTACCGAATTTCAAATATATAAGGCTGACAGCTCTGCAGGCGGAACCTAATGCAATAGTTGAACGTTGGTCTCATCGTTGCATAAGCTTGCTCACTTTAAAGCCAACAGCTTCCTAAACGATGCGAGTAATGAAATCCGTAATGAAACCTCTTGTCACAAGTTTTTTATGACAAAATAAGCGATTGCACTTAATTGGTCTCACTTAGCAAAATTTTAAAAGCCTTGTGTCTTATCGCAGGATCATTCCTCCCCCCCCTTTTTTTCGTGGCCTAGCTAATAAAAAAAAACCTTCGTGGCCTATATGCACTGCATGCCCTCCTGGTATAAAGACGGCCTGGTTTTTACTCCCCATGCCGGCTATTTTTTTTTAATTAATGACTTCTATATTCTGAAATCTCCACATTAGAGAAACCTCATTTCACTTTTAGCTTCATTTGGACCCTCCCCAAAATTGTTAGCTTGATTTCAAACTTCTGCAATTTTTTTTCCGACTTAAATATGACGGACGACGCCGGGTTTTTAGCAGAACAGGCTCCTTACGCTATCGCGTAAAATGCGGTCTTTCTCTGTGCTATATGCGATACATACACACACACCGCATACAAAATTCGTCAAAAACGTTGAAAAAACACGATAGACCTGTTTTCGCCAGTACGTTTATGCATAAGTGAGGCGACTAATTCTTGTGTTCGTTAGAAGTTAGCACGTAAGACACATTTGACATGTTTGTTTACAAAGTAAAAATACTTTTCTCATCAGTGCTACCATCTCGTTTAGATTTTTCAACGTAAGGGCACTGACTGCAAAATTTTAGAAGTTCAGAAGAGTTCTTTAAATTTTTGTCACTGCCTGGTCTTCACGCAGCTAATACAAAACGCACTATGAGCCTAGACGCATTAAAAAAATGAAGGAAGTCTTAATTGCTAAGAAAAGAAAGAAGAAAATAGTATTTAGAGTGCGCGGGTAGCGCAATACATCATGATGAACAGACGGGAAGATAAAGACTAAAAAGTGTGAGAAGTGGCATGAGTTGCAGCTAAAAAAAAAGTGGGTTGAAAATGCACTACGATATTAATACTTTTTTTCACTATTCATATTTTTACTTCTTCGCTATTGGTTTGACCCAATTTCACTACCGAAGACAGCTACAGACATTGCTTGCTGATGCACATCTTGGTTTTATGGGCGTGTAAGCTTTGTTAATTTAGGAAGGTGGCAAAAGTAAATATAATTGAATTCTTAGTAAGGCAAGTGATTTAAAATAAAACAGCATGCAGTGTTTTATTCCCATTTAAAAAATATCTTAGTTCCATTCACCCACAGAAAAATTTAGTGAGAAAATTTTATGGGTTGATATCATGAAACAAAGATTTCTTAGGGAAGCATAGTGAAAACCATGCCTGCGTGCTAAAGGGAAATTTTTGATGAACTGAGCATATCGCAGGGTGCATTCAAAAACAACAAACGCCGTAAACTCTGCAGCGCAAACGAAACTAAATTAACTAATGTCTAGAAATCGGCGCGGCGTTTCCACGCTGCTTAACCAGAACTCTTAATTATAATAAGTGAAAATCATAGATGCGGTGAGGCAAATATAAGATACTGTTTTAATCCCCACTGCTTTAAAACGCTTCGAATTTAACGCCGACGGCTGAATCCCTCGCTCCAACTCTGCTGCTCCGGTCTCACAGCCTTGGGCGGTCTTGTGGAGGGCCCTTATCAATACCACGGCTCATCTCGCGAAACGAAGGGAGCAGAATTCCTTTCAGAACCTAAACGTTCCAGCCTCTCCTGATGCGAATTTGATGATAGTTCTGTCTTTAAAGAGCAGAGAAGAAAGAAAGGCGCAAAGCAAAAATAAATCGCCGGATATTACGCACCTTCCTATATTCGAAGTCACTATACCGTGCAACATCGCTCACTGGGCACTATACCACTCCAAAGCGAGATTCGAAGCTTCGAAATTCTAAGAAAAAGTTTCCTCCTTCCCTCTCCCGTCCTTCTGTTTCTCCCTTTTTTGCGCGGATATTTTTCAGGAAAAGGAAGCGAATTGCGGGGCCTTAGCATTTTCCAATTGTTAGCAGCCTTCGTTCGTTCCTGAATTGCTAAAAGAAAGATGGGCAGGTTTGGGGGTCGCTTCCTGGTGCGTCTGTACTCTGTAGGAATTGAACACGTAGTGGCTTTTTTCGCTGCCTCAGAAAGGCGGCAGTCCTAGATATGAGCTCCCTGGAGCTTTTTAAGCTTGCGAAGTTTTGATATCCCTGCGTTGGCATTGCCCTGCCGGGGGAAATTCGCGGTATACACACTAAAACTGTGCACTATTGGTAAACTCGCAGCTATTTAGAGCTATATGCCGCATTTAGGAGAGAAGTTTACGCGTTAAAACTATTCCACGATAGTCATGAATAGTCGATGATAGTCGATGATAGTCGATGATAGTCATGATAGTCGATGGCAGTCGATGACACGAGCTTTCTGATTTCGGTACCTGATAGACTGACTCCAGCTTCATCAAGCTCCTGTAGCATTGCTCGGTACAAATCTGGGAGTTTAGCGGACTATGTTAAAGAATAATCGAGGCGTTTTTTCACATTTAAAGACTAAACAATACATATATAAAAGAAAAGCTTGGCTTGAAACTTAGCCCTGAGGCTCGGAGCACGGGTCAGAAAACAAAGCTGACTCGTGGGACGCCGGTTTCACACGTGGCTGGACGTCTTTCCAGGTTTCGGATCTGTATGCCGTCACGGAAATGGGATGAAAGGACGGCGCCTTTATTAAATTCTCGCAAGACCCTTCCCTTCCTCGAGGCGATCGCGTCGCCACAGGCGGAGAAAAAAAGTCGCGTAGAAAACTGTGTGCGGGTGCTGAAGGCGCGCCACTACCGTAGAAGCTTGGCTATAAAAGCGTGCGAGCGTGTCCTGACTTCAGGCAGCCAGCTGGCACGATCTGAGAAATTCTCTATTTCTGGCAGAGAAAGACGATGGAAAAGAAACAGCCCCTGTGGTGAGAAAAGTTTGGGCAACGCACCGCCCGGTATGTATGTGGTTGGACATGAAAAGGCCGTTTTGAACAAGTCGAAAGAGCGAAAGTTTAGCTCAGGCCTATGCAAAACCGCGAAATCAAGACCGTGGAAAACAGTATGCGCAGCCTGAGCTCACAGCCGAGCGTACTGAAGGAGTTTTGCTGCTGTGAAAACCACCTTGAAGTAGGCATAAAAGTCAAAACTTAAAAGCTAGCTGAGATGAATCTGCCTCAAGGAAATGAGCATAATTGTATCTGCCTCCTACCCCCCTTTCAAGAAAAAAAGAGAAAATTCTAGAATTCACACTCTTGATTATAAATCGCATGTCGGTCCTAAGTTCAAGCCTCTTTTATTTATTTATTTATTTATTTATTTATTTATTTATTTATTTATTTATTTATTTATTTATTTATTTATTTATTTACATATCCCACAGGCCCGTCTCGTCTCGGGCCCATGCAGGAGTGGGGATACAGAGAAAAAAAAGATACAAAACAGGCTTATTACTTGAAAACCGCACGAAAAAGATTGATTGGTAGCCAAGCACGGGCTATCATGTCACGTGTACAGCGAAAAACAAACTTCCACATAGTGCAAGCCAAAATAAACAAAAGGCCACAGATTAAAAAACTAAGAACGGCCAGAATCCTTAATTTTATTGCCAAATACCTCTAATGAACCACTTCTAACTACGTGTTCCGATAGTTTGTTCCAATAAGCAATCGCAAATGGAAATAATGAGTTCTTATGCATGTTAATGCGGCCATTAGGCTGCTGTATAGTTTTGCTGTGATTGATTCGTTAAATTGATGAACTTGCAGCTGAAATTTAACACCGTGGCGTGGGTTCGGGCTGATGGCTGATAAACACAGCAGTATTATAAATTGATGCACTTGCAGTTGAAATTTACCACCGTGGCGTGGGTTCGGGCTGATGGCTGATAAACACAGCAGTATTTCGAACGCCTTCATTCCGGAAAAAAACAATAATGGTTCATGAGAAAAGTGGCAGAAGAAATTTTGCTTCATAAACGATGTGTGTAGCAGCCAATTACATGAAATACATTTTGTATTTACAGTTAGCTACATATCTTGAAGAAAGGAATACGCTCAGAGAGGAGGTTGAAAGAATTCGAACTCGCTTAATTCGAACTTTCTATTAATTCAAACTGACGATCATGCTTCACATAAATAATGTGCATTTTATAAGAGATTATGGCGAGAACTCAAAAGTATAGGCATATGCGATGAATTCTTGAACAGGCAGGGCAACTGATTTGCTCTGGCCTGCGTGGTGGAAGATTGCAGCGACCCCTCTCCGGCCCAGCTCTGCAAACAGCTGCTGAGCGTCATTAACAACGATATATTTGATCACGGGATGCCTGGAGCACTCGCCATTTCCAACTTTCTGCTGGTTGCTTTCCGACACGCAGCTTGCTCTATTTTCGTCCGTGGTCATCTGCTGTCGGCAGACCCTGATTATCGCCGGCTGCTTTCGCGCCATCCTGTTCACGCTGGGCACTTTGCCCTTCTAGCGTCCTGACACCTCGTTGCACCCATTTTGCTTCCATCATAACGCATGGAAAATTACCGAATGTGCAAGACTCTTTGAAGAAGTACGGATGAAAGTATGGTTTTGTCACACAGGTGACATCCCTCCCACATTTATCAGTATCTAGTCTCCAAGTTTTTTTCTAGTTCACTAGGCTATTAAAAATTTTGCCGATAGTGGTTAGTTGGTGGGTCGGTTCCTGGCCTGTGTAATCACGAGGGCATATTTTCAGGCGACGACTCAATGCGGAAAGATAAGGATATACTGAAGAGTGAGTTAATAGGAAAGTGTATAGATTGAAAAGCATCTGTAATTATTGCTCTTGGGCACCTACTCTTAACCCAACCAACGTACAACCTCGCCAAATTTCCTAATAAAGCACGGGAAATGCATTAACGCCTCTGATGGCAGTTTTAAAAGGACCTTTGATTAGCGCTTCTCTCCGCTACGCAGATCGCATCCGCACCTTCGGTGGCAGTGGCGCTGGAGTCAGACTTCTGACCACACTCCCTATAGTTCCTCTTACTTTGAAAACAACGGCATTCCCCTTCCTTCTCTGGTCCAGTTTTCAGAAAGTGTCAAAAAAAGCAGCCAATAAATGTTTGTTGACAATAACCGCCTCAGCAGTCCCTGCTTAACACTGCATTAGTAGGTTTATAGGAACAACAAATTGACAGCACATTAAGAAAACAAAAAACCTGCACCTGTTTCATTGTTCCGCTCCTCCATTACAATCAGATTTTAAGGTGAAACTTCGTTTGGTAAATATTTCTGTAATCACTCGTGCGATGTCCAGTGACGCGAGCATGGCTAGCGCATCAGCCGAAGTTCCGACTGTTTTCCGAAGCAACACACAAATCGCCTCTGCGGCCCTGAGATTCATCACGTAACCACACAGAGAAGGAAGAGCAAGCAGATATGAAGTGTGAAAATGACAAAGACGGTTGGAATATGAAAAATGGCGCTACCCTCTCTGTGCAGAGAAACCCTACCACCGCCACTGGCGCAACCCACCTCGGCTCTTTTCGTCGCGGGTCGGGCAAGCCGAGAACCGGTACAGGGCAGGGTCTCAGTGACCCACTAGCTAGCAAGAAACGCGATTGCGGAATATCGTTCCTTTCGATTTTCAGTCGTTCCCACGCGCGGGCCTAGCTAGCATACACGGGCTTTGCGTGTTTCCTTGCTGCGGCTGAATACAGAGAGCTAGCTGTCTGCCGCCGCCGGTGTTCTTGACGAGCCAGAGAACGTGTAGACCTCTCGTATCGGTCTCGCCGTGCTATAAATAAACCGCTCGGCGGACCCGCAATAACATCGACCATTTCGCCATCGGTAAGGGGTTCCGCAGAGACACCGCGCGCTTATTACTTTCGCGTGACCATGTTGCATCTTATTGAAAAGCGGCGTTTTGACCTTTCTCTTCAGAGTACTAAGCTCACCGCTAGGGCCAGTAGCGGCTCTGGTTAACAGTCTGAGACTGAGGCTGTGCACGTTTTTCCGATGTTGTAACAAACAACATTTCACTCCTTATGTACAGGTTGCTTGAAACTGAGTAGGAACACGGAAGGGCGTTACCACACTTTTGTGCATCCACTGCGTCCGCTGCAGTGCATCATTGAGAGAGAACTTTGTTGGGCGAGTCGGTCAGACATTGCATGGAACAGTGAATCCAGTGCTCCAGTGCACCCGACATGAATGCGCATCGCAGCAGAAAGATGAAGGCGCAGAGTGGTTTGGAAGTTGTGCTTGGCGACGTCTGTCCTTTTGCCCTTGAGTGCGGCCGCGATAGAAGCACTGACCCGCCGAAGAAAAATCCCACACAATTCCGTGTTCTCTCCAAGTGTGAAATAACCTTCACGTAGTAAACCATTAGTAAGGACACAAGCGTGTGTCCTATGAACCATCTTTCAAAGATAGTTCGAAGAACTTTCACAGCTCACGTTCTATTTACAACGTAGCGGGGTGGAAAAAAATTCTGATCTTTTTTTTTTTCTCTGACGCACTAGAATAAAGCGCACCAGCCGCCGAGAACTAACAGATGATCTGGTCAGACTTTTGCGCCATCAATCCGTTCTTACGTATCGCTTAGCTTGGGTGTTGGAAAAAAAAATTCCCCGCTTTCACTCCTGTTTGCTCGTTTAGATTCTCACAGTGTACTTGGGCTAGGCGATCAAGCCGGTTGCAGCACGCACATAAAAAGCCCATCATCGACCATCAGTCACGATCGCAGGCGAGGCCAATAAACTGCGGTTATAAACCTCAGACTGAGATCATTTATACACGGCCAGCGTCACCGGACAACAGCAGCGTTTCCAAAAGGTTGAGCCCGCGTAATCATGTCGACCGCTTCCAGAAGCTTAAGGAATGACAAATGACTTCTTAGGGGAGCCAGGAGGGCAGCAGCTAGTCTGTTGCAGGTTTGTTCACGCAGTCAGGCGCGTGCTACATCACAGATATTTGGAGCTCGAATCCAATATCTGGGCATGGGAGATTTTTCGCCACAGCCCCCAATGCTAAGCGAGGTCCTTTGTAACTATCCCCGATAAATTTATCAAACGCTGAACCATGTTCTATCAAAATGAAGTATGGATCTTTTCCAGGGCATAGTCGAACAGCGAGAACATTCAGTACTGTGAAATTACTGAAATAAAATTACCGCGTAGATTATTCTGCGCGGCTTAAGTAGCGTACGCGTTAGTCGCGCGCATTCTAAAGCAGTCTCCCGGTAAGGCGCAAGAGCTCAGGGTCATTCGAAACGTAGGGTTAAATGGCGCTAAAAATCGCAATCATAACCTACAGCATTCCACTCTACCTATGCTATTTCATACCTTCAGGTGGTCTAGTGAGACGTGTTTCATTAGCATGACAAGAATGACGACTCCGTTGGAGCCAATTGAAGATGATAACCTCCTCAGAGTCCTGCACCGGAAAGGAACTCATGCACTGACATCGCACAGCACACGGGCTAAGGAGCATGTTAAAGATCCCCAGGTGGTCGAAATTATTCCGGAGCTCTCCACTAGGCACCTCTTTCTTCCTTTCTTCTTTCAGTACCTCCTTTATTCCTTCCCTTACGGCGCGGTTCAGGTGTCCAAGGATATATGAGACAGATACTACACCATTTCCTTTCCCCAAAAAACCAATTATTATTATTAAAAAAAACTCACTCTCTTTTGATTTTTATCAAGTGAGGCTGACAAACCTGCAGACAAAGAAAAATGAAGGACCAGCAATCGGTATGTATCTTCAATAGGTTCAGTACTGGCACAAAATGCGTGAAAGGTGGAGCTTCCACATTGGCCGAGACAACAGGCTCATAATGCCGATGCACTGCAACTATACGCCGGACATTCTGCGTGCTGTCTCTGCCATGATTCGAGGCAACCGAGGTTACCTATCGACGAGGTGGTGCAGATACTTGCAACTAGTCATGACATTACGGCTTAAATAATCAGGGCTAAATTTCAGAAACATAGTTTCTGCTGATTGGTTCCAAAAATAATCAATATAAACTGAAGAAGCTTTATATGAGGGCGTCTAAAGTGCTGTCATGGCGCTGTAAATTTGAAGAAAATGGCTCCGTATAGCCTGCCGTCCCGTCAAAGAATATGAATTCTGGATACATCAAATCGAGCCACACTGGAAACGAACAAACATTGAACGCTGGCAACCACCGTCACAGAACTCTAACTTTAGAACAACGCCATTGTCTAGAAAATTGATAGTGACACCATTTCAGGACTGTAGACAGCCCAACCGTGGAACATTACGTGTCAGTGGGAGCCACTGTGAACAGCGGTTCGTGATAAGACTTGCTCGAGGAGCACCTGAACCTACAATCAATATAAAACGTCACAGTTTGCTGTTCAGGGTTTCAAGGACCCACACAGTTCCAGAAACTGCGAAGATAACAGTCGTGCTGAAGTGTCTTCTAAATGAAGATTGACAGCGCATAGAGGTCACATTTTCGAGTCTCTTGAAAAGAGAGAGAGAGAGAGAGAGAATGAAGGAAACGCTGGGAGGTTAACCAGATGTGAGTCTCCGGTGCCACGTAGCAAGTTCAGTCCACACTGTGAGGTGTTTGAAAGTAGCTTGGGCTACCTGTATAAATATTTTGTGTTGCCGGTATCAAGGCATCAGTAAAGCGGTTGTACAGCCGCGTTGAACGCTCTAAGTCCCGTGTTGAAAAATTATAAATTAGTTCTGGGTTAAACTCCGCCTTTTTTTTTCGATACAAATATATGTGATCCTTTCAGTGCCCTGCAAATATACTTGCATGAATCCATTGCTGAACATTCCTATGTAATATAAATGGACTGAAGATGAAATTAAAAACGACAGCGAAATTTCCGGCACCGTCCCGCGAGAGAAATGTTTTTCTTATTTTAATCTTGGTTGGCCTACATTGCCGTTCATAATGTTTATCATATCCAGGTAAAATTTCAGAATTAATCACTGGCGCATTCTTCCTGTCAAAAACTTGGTTCCACCCTTATGCGCATCACTGCTGTTGTCGCTAGGCCACGTAACACGGTCACGGTGGCACCTATGTTGCCCTAATACTTTGCGAAAACCTCCCCAAATCCCACCTGTCAAGTTGGCTGCAATACGAAGGCCCCTCGCAAAAATTTAGTTACCTTTGTCACGAGTAAGGCGCCTCCTTCTTATCGCAGAAAATTTCCAAAACTCATCATTCGTTTGGACGGATTCTTTCTAACGTCCGAATTCTTTTCTTATTTCTGGGGATCCATCCAGCAGTTCTAGTAGGATACCAAAAATTTCTTCTCCGATTTACATGGCAGAAGAAATCCTTAGTATCCTACTCGAACTGCTGATTGTATCCCCAGAAATAAGGAAAGCATTCGGACGTGAGAATGAGGGAGCTCTGCACTACGGCACCTCTTTATTCCTTTCTTCTTTCACTCCCTTCTTTATTTCTTCCCTTACGGCGCGGTTCAGGTATCCGCCGAGATGTGAGACACTGCGCCATTTCTTTTGCCCAAACCCAATTTCAATTTACATGACGTACCAAACTTTTCCTACAATCCAAGCTACTGTATTTCCTGCGTTAGATAATACGCCCATCATTTCTTTTGCCATCGCTCGCGCTGTCCTAAAAATGCAGCCTATTTTCTCTCTTTACTGCCTTCATTCAATTCGCTGGTCAGCCTCCATTTTTAGATTCCTTGCTGCGAACCTTCTCCCAAAAATTCGGTTGTATGCTTAGTTTTTACACGACCACTGACTTGCTCCCTGTTTTCACAAAGTTGCGCACTTGCCAAGTGCGCTCCCACTCATTGTCGTTCTAATTTTTTTTTATTTTATCCGCGATAATCTTCTGCTCTAGTTTTCTCATATATCTCGATAGTTTGCATGTATCCGAGAATTTTTCAGAGTACCACAGCCTAAGGGTAGCCGGATTGGGAAAGGAACTTTTCCTTAACTAATATTAAGGAAAGGAGGAACCATTACACGGATTCGAAAGATACGTTTAGAATTAATCCGACTGGTCGAACACTACATCAGGGTCTAAGGACTCCAAGCCACCGTCGAGGCAGATAGGCTGATGCCTATCTTGTATCTGTTGGAAAATAAACTTTTACTATCCCCACCACCGGGATAATGCTTTTATCTATCACTTGGCCTAGCTGAATGGACTGTGCCATTAGTACCATGGCACTGGGCTACCTACTGAAAGATGTTCTTTCTAATACGATACTGCTAAGAATTATAGTCGCTTTCTTGGCTAGATATTTTCCCCTCACCTTGTGCGCTGTTTTCTGAGGTTCTGAATCATTCCTAGTAGTGTACTCCTTACGGTACTTAGACAATATATTTGTCAGATAGGAGGTTGCTGACGTATTTACTGCTAACGCATATCGGTTATCCTTCCTTATCTAGCGATCAGCGTAAGTGTTTGAAAATTAACTTAGATAAGCACTGTGGCCCATGCCATTTAAAAGTATTGAAGTAACGCATAGAGAAAGAAGGACAGCAGTGTGTGTATGTGTGTGTGTGTGGGGGGGGTGTATTGGATTTAACACAAGTTTGTATAATCCTATGTAAGATGGGGAGGAGGAAATTCTCATGCACAGAGCTTGTAATGCAAAGTACACATACTATATAAAGGTCGTTTAAACTTACAAACCAGACTCCAAAGGAAGGAAAATGTGGGAGTTGGATGGGCGAGCGGAAGGTTTGCAGATCAGATAAACAGATTTAAAAATGTTAAGTTGGCGATGGTAGGCGCAGGACACGATTAGTTGAACCGGGCTGATGATTAGAGTTTCGGTTTTACGAAACGGTTCCTAGCTGAACAGGAAGTACAAATTCACTGACTCAAACGTTGAACTTGAACACCACGAGAATTCAGGACAGGCGTTCTCGTTTGTTACATTGTTTCGTGTGTATTGGCTTATTATTTTTATTTCTGCTCATTAATTATGCTGCATGCACTTTTGTTTTTATTTGGAATAAAAATCTCCGTGTTGCGGACGGGCATATTTCAATTACTCTGTAGATATGTATGTGCATATTTGTGGTCGAGAGGAGAACAAAAATTAGAGCAGTTAAGACAACTTGTGTTCTTTGTAGGCAAAATCTTTATTTTTTAATTTTCAATTGTTATTATTCCTTAACTCGCTTAATTAATGACTTCTCCTTCAAAGCATCTAAGTAGTCTTAAGTGCCCTCCCTAAATTTTGTTCTCCTCTTGACTTCTTTCCCTTGTAACGATATAACCCGCCGCGGTGACCCAGTGGTTAGGGCGCTCGGTTGCTGAGTCGAGTGCTCGGGTTAAAACCCGACCGTGGCGGTCGCGTTTCGATGGAAGCGAAACGCAAAAGCGCCTGTGTGCTGTGCGATGTCAGTGCACGTTAAAGATCCCCAGGTGGTCGAAATTATTCCGGAGCCCTCCACTACGGCACCTCTTTCTTCCTTTCTTCTCTCACTTCCTCCTTTATCCCTTCCATTGCGGCGCGGTTCAGGTGTTCGCCGATATGTGAGACAGATACTGCGCCATTTCTTTTCCTCAAAAACCAATTATTTATTCTAAGAACATACCTACTGATTATCATACAGTCGTAACGTAAGGCATACATTAGGTTCGTCGTTATTCACCAACCAGCAACGCGATTTTGGTGCATATGTGTTGCACGCTCACCTCACGACTTTAAGGCCCTTAGTACAATTCCCTGCACATTCGGCAGAATTTTTTTCTTCGCTGATTGCGTCACTGGGGTGTTTTCTGGGCCACTTTTCTTGGACGCCAACATAAGCGCCGGGTTTCGTTGCTAATAGGCCGTGTAAGGCTTTCGCCTTTAAAAAAGAAGGGTAACTGATTCACTGAGAACGCATACCTGAATTGTGCCGTGAGGGAAAGCATAAAAGGGGAGAGAAAGAAGGCAGAAAATGACGCCTTGGTAGAGCGCTGCACATTTATTTGGACCAACCTGGGGTCTTCATCGTGTACTGATAGCGCACAACCTACACGCGTTTCTGGATTGGACATGGCCACCGCGTTTGGGTTCCGACCTCCCTACCTTGTCCTCCACAGCTGAACAATACAGGCGTCGAGACACTGCCTCGGTTTCACTTACGGCATTAATTGCAACTTACACGGTCGCATCTCTGAGGCCCAAGACACAGACCAGCACAACCACGTAAACAAATAAAGTTGCATAGCGTATACATTACGTAGGCAACAGAGACCCCTACTCATCTGAGCTCTGCATTCTTCGCTGTATTCTCACACAAAGTGTAACGGTTGGATGAACGCTTGCCTAGTTCTACGAACAGCAGGCGTCTCATGCTACCCATGGCCTCCGCACTAATTAAAAGAGGTACGCGCGCTGAGCACGATGTTCTCGGTGAAAACACACGTCGGCTGCGGAGTTCTCGAGCACGTAATGCGGCAGCTCAGTGGTGTGCGTCGCTAAGCACAAGCGAAAGGCGTAGAAAAGAGGGCTTACAAGTACGAAAGTACTGTCTCGGTGGATAAACCCCGGACAAGATCTTACGATGTTTCTGGCTTTGTGCCAAGTGAAATAAATGAACAAAAATAAAATAATAGTCCGCGACTAGTACTCCAACCAGGGGCAGCACGAAGAGACCAGTTTCGCTGGGCACTGAGCGGGATCACTACGCTGCCACCACAGCCGAATATGCCTGTTGTTGAATTGCAATACATCTCTCGCGCTGTGCATATCACACCGTGTTATTCAGTAGCTAATACTACTACCAAACCAATATTCGCTCTTTGAGCTATGTGGCGATAGTGACAGAGAGATGTGCGCTGCATGCGTGGGCGTGGACAACGCTGTGGCAGAAACAGGCACCAGAGAAATACGCGTTGGCGCTTACAACGCTGCTGCACAAACGCGGTACTGGAGCATAGGCCGCCGGCGTACAATCGGTAAGTTGGCATTGACGATGAAAAAGTTGAAGACGCGCATAACTAGCACCCTAGGTCAGTGGACACCTCAATAACGCTTGCAGTTACGTGGCGATGGTGTCCACTTTAAAAAAACTGTCCTTTCGCACAGTATTTCGTGCAAAGCAAAATGTTCCTGCAGCCTTTCATTCAGCGGAGTTTTATTTTTGTAAATGATCACTGCGTAGGTGCTCATTTTAAGTTAGAGATGAATTCTTGCATAAACGAAAAAATAAAGTAGTTGCAGAAAAATTACAACTACGATGGGAGAAGAGTCTGAAAACAAATATTTTTTTGCTTTAAATAATTTCTCTGTGTCTACTTTCGCCTTAACATCAATTTTCTGAGCTAGGGAAGGATGGTAAAAAGAATTCATGGCTTTAGTTCGCATTGTTCTTTATATCTTACTGCTTTCATAAGGTATGGAGATCACGAAAGTCTCTTGACGCATGCAGGCTTACATGAGGGTATAATCGTGAGTACAGTATATGCTGTGGCAGCTGTATGCACTATAGTTCGTGCACAGCCTACTTTATTGCGGCGAAATTTGTATGACGCAGCACTAAGAGAGTTTATCTGAAAACAATCGCTTAGAAAAAAAAGTTAGAATATTTTTCATAGGAAAAGAAAAAAAACTCGACAAAAGTATTGAAACGAATATTCCGACAGTGCTTTCCTGCAGAGCCATGTAATAAACGGAAGACCAGTAGTTTTACGATTGCGGAAGAAAATGATGCATGTAGTACTGAGACATGCCATGCACCTTCCTTGCCAAAAGTAACCGTGGAGCCGCGCCGTCGGCTGGAGCGGGCTTGCAGCCGAGTGATGGCGCTGCTACATTCGACGCCGGCCGCTGCTCCCCGGCTGCAGCGTGAACTGGCTGACGTAAGCCTGCGCCCTCACTCAGTATGAAAACTATCCAGAGGCGCGAAACTGCTCGCCGCACATACTACTTGCTTACTTCTTATCCTTCTTATCATACGAGTGTGTGGGCCAACGTCACCCAGTCACCAAAGTCACCAAAGTCACTCGCAGTCGGAGTGCAGCGCCGCCGCTCGGCTTAGAGCCCGCTCCAGCTGCCGTCGCGGCGGCTCGTTTACTTTTGGCATTGTCGGTACATCTGCGTTTCTTTTGTTGCCGTGCTGTTTCACATCCTGAACAAAGATTTCAAGAAGACCTGCTTTCAATTATCTCAATTCGCTGCGGTATTCGCTCTGCACTGTTCAGACGATAATAATAAGTGGCGCTAGCCACGTGCGACAAAAGTTATGGAGGAAGCCAACAGATACCGCAACCAGGGAGCATGGGGATGTATTTTTTTCATTTGTGGTTTTCGTCAATGAGGGCTCGGATCCCACTGGTGGCATGCCTGTTTTTTTTTCTGGTTTTATTAACCTCACACTGATCAAACTGATCCGGTGACTGTTCGCTTCCGTCATGCATGTCATAACGAGAACCTCTTTCCATTCACTTGGCTTCTGAAAAATTATGAAGGGCACTTAAGTCTTCTTACGTGCGTTTTAATGCAAACGCAATGGTTCATCGTGAGCTTTATTGCGAGGTTCATTAAAGGTTCCTTCCTTTCTAATGCACATCTACTCATTAGCATACATTCGTAAGGAAACGCATATACTAAATTCACCTTTATTCGCCGAAAGCGACGCGGTATTGTGGCCTATGGGTTGCGTGCTTGCCTTATAATCTTCGTTAAATATCCGGCATCTTCTGAAGAAATTTTATTTTGAAGCGAAAGCTTCACTACGCTAGGTAAAGTCGATTTAGCCGTGCGTTGCCGGTTGACCATCAAGTGAGCCAGAGGTTAAGTGTGGCTATAGGCCTTAACATATGTGGTCCACCATGGTGTCGCATCACTAGAACTTTCACCTTTCAAGTTGCGGGAAGAGGGCGGTAGAATAGTCACGTGACAATCGCATGATCTCGCGTGATGGAAACTGGTGTTGTGACGTCAGTCTGGGAGGAATATATAGGCCGCACCACTCATTGGGTGACCAACCTCTCGCGATCAACCGTTAATTGAAATGCCACCTGCCAGGGTGGCAAGGTGTGCGCGCTGCCTATCCAGTGTGCGGTACGCACTCGACATTACAGACGCCAAGCCGCGTCTAGTTGCCCGATACACCACAGCTTTCGCTCTCTAACCAGGTTCAGCAGTCGTTAAACAGCAGCTATCTTTTTCTTTTCTGTAGACGTCACAGATCTGTGGTCTATAGCTGACGTCACCTGAATGTTTTCGGACCACTCCTGGGCATAACACGGAAATTTTGCATTAAAACGTGAACTTCCTTTAAAACATCCCCACCCACTCTGAAATTGACACTGTCTGCCACGGCGCTATATTTTCAACTGATCCTGCACGAATTAAAACAAATCTGAGGGAAAGAAATAAAGCAGTGTGAAATATATTTTCTTCTGAACCATTTGGCCGGTTGTTTTTGTGCGGCAAACGTAACAACAGTATAGAAAGCAATATCCTAAAATCTATTCTTAACTTCACCGAGAAAGCTTTTCCTTGTTTTCATTACCTGATAACGCCCGTAAACTTAAGCGTCGCTGCCAGCTCAGATATTCGCGGTGGTGCAGACGCCACATTCTGAAGACCGACAGCTGCATACTCCACCGCAGGCTACACAGGCGTATACGGTAATACATTGGCAAATGCCACAATATCGCGCTCGTGAAAAAAGAAGCGCTTATCCTAGCTTCCAGAAAAATAATGTTGACGCACATTCTTTCACATGAAGGGCCAACTTTCTATCTTGAAAAAAAAAGGGCAGCTTACAGATTGACAACACACGACAAATATTCTATAAGAAGTCCTCAAAACGTTTCTCTTCGAGTAAAGTCTAAACCTCTAGAGAGCTTCAGAATGCGCACAAGGAGTTCAAATTATTTATATAAAAAAACCGATGCGATGTGACAGACTGCAGTAAAGATGAGAGGTTCTACTTTTAGGTGCTTTCCGTGCGTATAGAGCTAAAAGCGTTCAGGCCACTGCAAGGGTGAAAACTTCGACATTAAAGCTGCTGCGCCAACTTTCGTTGCCTTCTTCCAGGTGTCTTTTAAGTCTTCTACCTACGCTTCGGTTGCCGGTGGGAGACGCATTAAATTTTCGCGCTCCAGGGCTTTCTTGCTCAAAGCGACAAGTGATGCCGCGACTGGAAGGACGTAGCTGTCTCGAACAGAGTCAGTGCCGCAGGCTGAAGCCTACGCCCTCGTGCGGAGTACGAAAAGGGCGCGCAAAAGTACAAAAAAAAATGTAGTGTATATCGTTCTCTCGATTATGCGTAGTCACGGAATGCTATGCAACAGTGGTGTGGCATTTTCTGGAAGAAGTTGTGCACTTGATTAGATGAAGCGCACAAAAACACAGCACACATTAAAGGAAAGACAAGAGACAGGTGCTACTTGCAACTGTTTATTGAATTACAACTTTTTATTGAATTGAATTCACTTTCTTTTCCTGTGTGATGTGTTTTTGTGCGCTTCATCTAATCAAGCTATGAACCAACTAGCCCAAGAACGTGTTCTACTGAAAGTTGTACACTGTGGCAACCGTACTCTGAATGAGTCTTGTCCAGGAGCTTTCGCTACTTTACGTGGCACCGCCTTCAGTCGTTCCGCTTCTGTGAGCTGGGCAGTGAGGTCAGAGTCCTCTGATTTTGTTGCGTGACGCACCACCCTGTGCTTGCGTATTTTCACGCGGCCTTAACAACGTGATTGGCAAATCGGGCGCCCTTTCAACTTTGTGTGCTGTAGCAAAAGCTTTACTTTTTGACGTAGTCATGCCGTTTTCTGCCGTAGTTTGTAATCCGCAGAGCATTCCTTGATCTAGAGGACGCTTATTAATTCCGGCCGACCCACCCAGCAGAAATGTTTGCCTGCCGCACTAATACTCTCGAGCCCACGGAGGCAGAGAACAAAGGTATCAGACACGGTAGGTGACGGAAGACCACTTTAATAACGACTTACGCCCCTCTCTTTTGCGCAAGTGTTGTAAAACGAGCGTCTCAGACGTCAGGTATATTGTGATTACGATTACAAAGATGATAACTATGAATGCCCTTATCCTTTATGTCCTTGGAGTTAGCAATTACACCTGCATTTACACGAATGTGCCACCAGTGCACACAAAAGGTTTTTATGGTTTTATGGGGGTTTAACGTCCCAAAGCGACTCAGGCTATGAGGGACGCCGTAGTGAAGGGCTCCAGAAATTTCGACCACCTGGGGTTTTTTAACGTGCACTGACATCGCACAGTACACGGGCCTGTAGAATTTCGCCTCCATGGAAATTCGACCGCCGCGGCCGGGATCGAACCCGCGTCTTTCGGGCCAGCAGCCGAGCGCCATAACCACTCAGCCACCGCGGCGGCTAGTGCACACAAAAGGGTTGCACCCATTATTCTGAGCCTGCTTAGACATTAGCGTGTGGCACCGTCAATGCTAGGAATACTAATGACGACCTACAGTGCTCGTTGTAGAGGCGGTGGTCGATTGGTCAATGGCAAGGGCCTCAAAGTCATCTTGTCCCATAAGCCCAACCGGCCAACTTTTCGTCTTCTACGAGCTTTTGTCTTTTGTCTCAAAAGACTAATCTGTTTTGACGCGTTCGAGCCCGACCGCGGCGGCTGCGTTTTTATGGAGGAAAAACGCTAAGGCGCCCGTGTGCTGTGCGATGTCAGTGCACGTTAAAGATCCCCAGGTGGTCGAAATTATTCCGGAGCCCTCCACTACGGCACCTCTTTCTTCCTTGATTCTTTCACTCCCTCCTTTAACCCTTCCATTACGGCGCGGTTCAAGTGTCCAACGATATAAGAGATAGATACTGTGCCATTTCCTTTCCTCAAAAACGAATTATTATTATTATTATTTAGACAAAATAGAATCTTCGAAGCGCTTCCACGACTGAATAACTTAGGTAGATTGGAATTCATTACTTAGTTTAACTGAAAATAACAGCGCCACCTCAGTGCATTCTCATAACAAACTCAAAGGCAGGAGGCAGTTGGTTTCTTGCGGTATCTGCCCCTTCTATCAGACTATATACTGCCGTTATTCGGAATTTCCAGTTGAAGTCAGCGTGGAGGTTTGACTCTCTCCTGCGTCCCTGTCTTACTGAGCTCTTTTTTCGTTTAAACCAATTGAGCTTAGACACAGACTAGCGACGGACTCTCACTAGCAGCTCGGATACTCATTAGTTCATTTTTCATTCAGTTCAAATATATTGCGATTCATCATCGACTCTTTGCGATTGTCACCGATGTGTTGGCGCGTAATGTCGAACGCTGTTCTCGCACACAGCACCTTCGGTTGCGCCTCAGTTGCTTGTATTCTTTTTAGAATTCCAAGCAACGAATGAAGTACGGACTATTTCGGCTGGGGAAGTAAAGAAAGGTGGGTAATGAGCCAATTTATGGTTAAAAGTCCCTTCACCTAAGAGGCAGCACGGATCCCATATGTCTAATGAGCATCTGCACTGCTGCCTCGAACGTACCAAATGTCGAATCGTGAAGGCGAACGGATGGTAATGCAGCTAAGAGATAACTACTTGTCAGTGTCTTCATAAAAACATTTAGCTGCTTATTATAGAACTAAGACATCAAGGGCAACCAAACGGTCGACGCAGAACCTTGAACAGCAATACCAATACACAGCACGGAGGGAAAAGAAAGAAATTAGTTACTGGCAGCGTGGCAGGTGAATGTTGTTTTTACTTCAAAAATGACAAATAGTTCCTGAACTTCACCAAGATTTTGGGACGAGGTCTAACTGAGATTGCCGATAATAGAAGCTAAAATATTTTCATACTTTAAAAGAAAGCTGATGGCTATAACTTGTACACACAAGGAGCTGCCAAGGAACAAACGCTTGTCTGATATTCCTGGTATTCGTTCGGGTGGACAATAAGAAAAATAAATGAGAAAAATGGTTCCCTGCCCGAACCGTCAACGGCACATGCTGTCATGCTGGCATAGTAATGCTGTCCGCAGAATTTCAGGTTTTAGTGAAGTCTTCACGGCAAAGAGAGCGGTTGGCTGTTCTTGCTTCCTTCTGAAGTCCCAAGGGATTCCGGCCGACGGTTAGGGGAATGAATGGGGGTTTAGGCTATAGCCTTCTTCCCCGTCATTTTTGACGGGTGCAAATTAAAGTTATTTCTCTCTCTCTCTCTCTCTCTTGGTTAAGAGGCTCAGCGGTGCTACTTTAGCTGATTTTGCTTCATGCGAATGTTGAGAAGTCAGAATATTTCTCTTTGTTATAGCGTGCTCGTAACGACGTCACGAACTTTTTAGCTCCAAGAGGGTACGGCTGCAGACCGGTAAGGCCCGCACTATCGTGGCAATTTCGTCGCCGTATCGGCTCTGGTAAAAGTTACCCGCTTATATTCACGTTGTGAGCGCGCTGCTTTCGCGCTCTTCGAGGATGCTAATTTTGTTTTTGCTCAATTTAGCGCTGGCTGCGTAACGCTGGATAAACCCTGACAACACGAGGTCTCGTTAATGCTATATCTTCCTGTAAACAGGACGCCAACGCTCACGATTATCTTTTCCTATATTAATTCGGCTTTGTTGAAATCGAAATTCAAGCTTGACATCTTCACAACTGTGTACATGCCGAAGTAACTTATGTAGCACCTTAAGACCATATAATATTCTAAGAAGGACATCGAATAGAATAAACTGATGATTTCTGCTTACATCGTAATGCCAACAGAAATCAGAAATATGGCGCTGACTTCTTTGAAGGAATTTGAAGCTAACCGTCGTGTTCGGGTTAGTTTTTATTCGTTCCTCACCGCCAGGCTATATCCAAGCTCTCCACTTTTGCTTTTTCTGGCGACGCCATCGACTAACGTGTGAGGACGCAGTGTGTTTCGATTCCGCCAACTGTATACAGGGCATCAATTTACGCTTTCGCGTCCGGGCTCGTGTCAAAGCTTATTATACGGCAGTCCTGACTCAAAAGCATCTCAGAACACAACCTAAAAGCCATCGGACACACTGAGAAAAATTATAACTGATTTTCATGCAGTTAATGCCTCGCTTTGTAAAGAAAGAAAAAGTGTAAACGACGGTTAGTAGAAATGGTTATTGAACTGCCTTTTTGCGCGTTAAGAAACTGGGCGCTAATCCATTGCTTCAGATAAGCAAATCAGCGCTTTTCATTCCTCCTGTTCTTGATGACGACTCAGTCGTTTTTCCAGACCCAGTAGCAACGTGATATCTGGGCCCGCTGACTGACGGTCGTGGGCGAGCCTTTCTCTTTCAGCAACGCCTCGTCTGCTGCACAGAGTCTGGGAACGGTCTGGTGGCAGAAAGCTTGGCAAAATATCTGTTCTGCCAGTGTCTGTTCTCTTTACGTACTACATTCTCCTAATAAGCGTTTAGAACACACGAGGTTTCAGCAGACAGGATGCAAGGTACACTTGAGGGCAACAGTAAGCTAATAGAAATTCCTGCTCATCTGTAGCCCGTAGTATCGGATGACCTCCAGTAATTATGCAAAAAAATTTTCGGGCCTCGTGCTTTCTTGAAAAGAAGCCTTGGCGCCGTTACTGCGCGTTGAGCTTCGCCGCTGGCTTGCGCGCAGCGAGGCTAGTAGAGAAGTACTTCAAACATTAAATCGAAAATTTCCTGAAAGTGATCAATACGATCTTCGGCCGTTTGTCCGATACCACCGAGTTTAAGGTACACTGAGGACAATTCAATCATTTTTTTTTCGTTAGCAAAATCCGATATTTCGGCATTTCACGGCTTTGTTGCCGCTTGTCCGGCACTGAAAGGCGCATTTGTTTCCAAGAGATTTGAATTCGAAGTTGAAAAACTTTTTCCCGCCGATCTGATTCAAACTCGAGACTTTCTGAAGACGAAATAGCTCAAAAGTGACGTAAACTGGCGAGAACTGGTACTCCATAATTTGCTGAGGCGAGCGGTGCAGCCTATCAGCAGCCGCAATGAAAACTGCCGGCCGGACGTTGAAGGCCTCTATCAGCCATCGTCGCTTCGTTTACGTTTCCACCAGCCTTACGATGGGTCCCGTTCCCGATTCCGAGGAAGAACTTCTCGCAAATAACTGCGGCCTGCACTTCAGCCTCCTCAACCCCACACAGCGTGTGATGCTTTTGGGGGCTGAGGCGGTGGGTTTGGCAGGGTAGCCTGAGCGCCCAGGAGCCGGCAGCTTCGGGAGCAAGTCAAGCGCAGCTCCCTATGCTGTCGCTGTACCCACAAAGCCACCGTCAGGACTCGTGAGTAGAGACTGATACGTACGGTCATATTTAAATTCTTTAATAATTGTCCTCCCATCGCTGGTTATGCAGTCCAGCGTTTTGGTACATTGAAAAAGAGAACACGGCGATCTGTGCGCTTGATAAAGTGCAGGCGCGTGCAACATCGCCTAGCCACAGGTGTTTTCCTCGTCGCAGGTGCGTGCCGCTGCATGAATTTCATATGAGGAGCACTGAGAGGGGAGCTTGTTGCAGGTGTTCTGCTGCTCCGCACTCGTAAACAGAGGCGCGTCAAAAACGAAACCAAGTGGTCAACAAAACATTCCGAAATTCAGCTGGCCGCCTGTTGCGCCGCCAAGAATAGACGTTTTATTTGGCTTCTAACATTCAGGTTGCCTTTTTCCCGCGTTCCTCGTCTGATAAATGTGCATTAGCTGTTTCAAAAGAAAACTTGTATACTTCGGTATCCAAACGCGGAACCTTCACGCACGTTTGTCAGCCTCAGAACCACGGGACATTTTTCGCTATTTCATCATTTCGCTTCTACTTGCGAGATTGGAATTTGGCGGCGATACCTGTATTTTAGTTTTTGCTCTTTTCTACCTTACAACAGCGTTTTTTTTCCTCAGTAAGAGCGGTATTTTTGTGGTTAGAAGCTGGTGTTATATCGAGACAAGCCAATTTCAATTTCACCCCAGTGTCTCTTTAAGACACCCTGCTGGGTGAAGATGATTTCAGTGAAGATGGCTAATAAAGAGGCTAGAAGATTGTCATCAAAGACGTGTGTTGGTTTCCCAAGGTCAGCTGCGGATATTCTGAATGATATTTTACACCAACAAGATACAATGAGCATTTAATATAGTACTAGTCAACACTGATTTTTGCCAAGGTAGTTCTGCAATTTCAGAAACAGTACTTAGTTCTATCAGCTGTACACGTTATTTTTAGGGTGTTGGCGCACTGTACTAAACGAAAGGGCTTACAACAAAGAACAGGTAGACGAGAAAGGTAACTTGCAAGAACTTTCTATCGTTTATTAGCAGTACCGCTGACTACATATATGCACAAAACAAAGAATTAATATACAAATAGAATGAAAACCCCAACAAGAACACAAAATGGGTCATTCCACGCCAAACGTCCAAAACGTTGCACTCGACCATCTTTAGTTTGTTCAAAAAAATTCATGGAAACTTACCCTGATCTGCGTAATCAAAGCCTGCGATATTTTTGCCGAAAAAAAATTTATTCTTAAGGTGAGGTCAGTTTTTTCTTGAGCATTTAGAAAAGGCGAGAAACCAGGTACTGCTCAGTACTTCATAAAAAATTCAGACTTTTAGAAAACTCTTCGCCAACATTTTTATTGACATTTGCACAGATCATGACTTTCGATATAATTCAAAGCATGCAGCCTTATAGGGCATAATTGTTTTTTTACATCGAAAAAATTATAAAAATGTAACATTTTTGCCGTTTTTTGTTTTAAATATCAACTTGCTCTGGAAAATTCGGAAACAACCGTTTTGTTTTCTAGATGTCTAGTACCTATAACAAATGATACAGGTGATGAAACTGCGCACACCAAATTAAAAAAAAAATGCTAAAGTTAGAAAAGTGCGTTTTTAGCCATAAACACTTATTAATTTCACCGAGAAGTGTTCCAAGTAAAAATATAAACAATGGGGTACATATAACAACTTATTGTCTTTCATTTCTGAAACTTTTGTGGAGGTAATTTTTGTTTAAAGGAGAAAAAATATTTTGAAGTTGAGCTCTCGCGCTGCATGTTGCGGCGTGTCTTTACGCATTTTCGACACAGAACATGGCATCTGGAATGGCACAACACTTTTGACCAGTAGCTGGTTACGTAGAACAGTTTATTGCCATTCCTTTATGAAATTTTTATTGAGGAAATTTTTGTTCAAATCGAGAAAAGAATTTTTGAAGTTGAGCTCTCGCAACGCAAGTTCCGTCCTCTCTTAACGCCTCTTCGCTGCAGAACATGGCATCTGGAATGGAATTACTTATGGCCAATAGCGGGTTACGGAGAACAATTCATTTCCTTTAATTTCTGCCGCCGCGGTGACTGAGTGGCTATGGCACTCGGCTGCTGGCCCGAAAGACGAGGGTTCAATCCCGGCCGCGGCGGTCGAATTTCGATGGAGGCGAAATTTTAGAGGCCCGTGTGCTGTGCGATGACAGTGCACGTTAAAGAACCCCAAGTGGTCGAAATTCCTGAAGCCCTTCACTACGGCGTCTCTCATAGCCTGAGTCGCTTTGGGACAGTAAACCCCCATGAACCAAAAACCTTTATTTTTTGAAATTGTTATCGAAGAATTTTTTATTTTAAGCAAGAAAAACATATTTGAAGTTGAGCTTTCGCGCCGCGAGTTGCGTCGACTGTTAATGCCTCTTGACCGCAGAACACGACACCTGGCACGGCGCGACACTTATGGCCAGATAACGACTGCAGTTTGCCATCGATTGGTGTCGTGCATTTTTAGGGCTGTAGGTAAAGAAGATATCGCGTGATATTCGGCGAGTATTATGCAATAAACGAGAACGTTTTGCACTCGAAGTTCAAACAGATCCGCTTTGGTGCGGGGCGACCAAGAGAAGAAAAACGAGGGAATTCAGCGTGCTGTCTCGAGGAGGGATGACCAGCCGGCATGGCAGGCGTATCACAAGTGCTTTATTTAGATCTGAATAAGATCGCCGAGAGCGCGCGCCTCGGAGCGCACGTGAAGTGCACACCGCTACGGCGAGTAACGCGAGATGCGCTGGCGGTGAACGCGGCCCGCTCGCCCGTAGTTGCGTCGCTCGCATGAAAGTGCTGCACCAGCATAGTGGCTCGTCTACAGTTGTCGCTGGAGTATTAATGCGGAAATTGGACTGAATAAATGAAATACACCCAATATATCACATCGGAAACAACCGGGCATGAGCCTCTAATGGCCACAAGGGTCAGGTACCACGTGGGGCTGCTGCGTCGCGGCTTGTTTCCACACCGGATAGTTCTGGTCATGTCCAGATCGGCGTCTCACAAGCTCTTATGCTGGTATACTTGCGTCTGTCATGGCGTTGACAAGAATGACTGACTGCGAGAAGACCACACCGAACTAGTCACTTGGGCATGTGCCGCCCCGCAGTGTTCAGAAAATTTCTTCCCTCGATTACCTGTTAAGACTACTCAACGTTCTCATGCTTGCCTGCGGCGCAATTCTTACTTAAGAGCAATGAGTCTACATTTCGTTTGGCCACAGTGTAGGCAGTGTCGTGCTCTGCGGTGAAGGGCCGTTAGGAGACGATGCAACTTGCGGCGAGTTCAACTGCAAATTTTTTTTCTTCCTTTAGGCAAAAAGTACATAGACAAAATTTTCACAAAAAAAGGCAATATAACTGTTCTACGTACTCCTCTATTGCTTGTATTTTTACTTGGAACACCTCAGGATGAAATTAACGAGTGTTTATGACTGAAATTGCAATTTTGCAAATTTAGTATTTTTTTTTACCTCGATGTACGCTGTTTGAACACCTGTAACATTTGTTATAGGCACTAGACATCTCGAGAAACAAAACTGCTATTTCGGAATTTCTAAGAACAAGTTGATGTTTAAAACATAAAATGGCAAAAATGGTACATTCTCACACTTCGTTTTAATTTCTCAAAAATATTTGCGCGTTGTAAGGCTGCATGCTCCGAATTATATCGAAAGGCATTATCTGTGCAAATGTCAATGAAAAAAATTGGTGAAGTGTTTTCGATAGATTTGGATTTTTTATTAATTATTGAGCAGTGCCTGGTTTCTCTCCTTTTCTAGATGTTCGAACTGCCCTCACCTCAAGAATAAATTTTTTTCGGCGAAAATATTTCAGGCATTGATTACGCACATTGGAATAAGTTTTAATTATTTTTTTGAACAAATTGGAGATGGTCGAGCGCAACGTCTGGGACGTTTGTTATGGAATGACCCAAATACAATTCATGAAATCGAAACACGTTTATAACCACTTCTCATCGCGCTGGTTGTCAACAATTCAAAAGCTAATTTCAATGTGCAGAAAAGTTAACTTTGTTGATAGAAAGAAGGGAGTCAGCATGACATGCGGGATCGACCACCAACAGAAGTTCATGAAATTTGATAAATGTGTTGTATACAACATCCGTTCGTCTTGGGGCAAAAGATACGTAGGCCACACGGAAAGATGCGTAAACATAAGGCTGGGAGAGCAGCGAAGAAACTGCGGCAAAAACAACCAGCCGAGCAATCTCGCCAAGCATGCAGCTCATTGCCAAGAATGTAAGCCAATATTCCGGGAAACCACCATTATCTGGTGGTTCTAGGACCGGAATGAAACATTAATCTTCGAAGCACGCACAGTGGCACGAGCCGGTGCCTCGGAATGTGTAAGTGATCCATCAATAGCGCTGACGCAGAATGAGGTTGAATTGTTGACAACCACCGCGGTGGGAAGCGGTGATACTCGGATTTCGGCTTCACGATTTGCACTTCCATCTTGTTGGGTTTTCGTAAGTTATGTATATTTGTTTTTTGTTATGTTCAGATATAAGGAGAGCAGAAATACTAATAAAACGTTGAAAGTTTGCGCACATTACCTGTCTCGTGTACTTCTTTGTTGTAACCTCTTGTGTTTAGGTACAGTGTGCCAAGACCCTAAAAATGAAAAACCATGGAGGAAAGAAAAACTAGGAGAGAGCGTGACGTCATAATCTTGAAGCCTAGTCATAAAAATATAATAGAAAGCATCATGGGAAATAGGCTCTCACGTGACAAGGCAGCGGTAGCTCTTAGCCGAATTTCGGTTTCGGTTTGGCTCTCTCGGTGTGTTGCGGAGCATGGACGTTCACTAAAAAGCACCGCGATCCAAGCTGGTTGGCAGTCTGATAACTTTGGTGGGCCTATTTCCCAAGAGTCAGCAGCGGCATCTGAGGAGGATGGCTTGCAGAGGCTGAGCGCGTGACGTCATGCTCCCTCCTAGGTTTTTTCTTTCTCCACGTGAAAAACCAAATAGCCACCATTGCAGCATTGTTTACGTTTAGGCGTTAAGCTGCACAAACAAGTCAGTCGGTTACAGGTTTAGTTACAGCTTCACTGTGCTCTCGCCATGAAACTGATCCCTTAGATTTTGTTCTACAGCGAGCGATCCCTTTGTGTCCATCTCAAAATCGCTGGATAATTTTTTTTTCTGTAGACATCACGAAATAACAATTCTAGCACCCTTGAGCAGTAACTCATTTGAAACTGATGTTGCCACGGAAATGCCCAAAATGCTTGGGAACTTATAATAACCTTTATTTTTCTTGGCCACTCTTGCTGGCAGCCTTTCAGCTGGAACATTTCTGTGTTCGACGCGTATATGACACCAAGCCTACCTTCCCTAGCAGGCAGCCCTTTTTATAGATCCCGTCTACTAAAACCGACACGTCTACATCAGAGAGGGCGTCCAATGTATGGCTAAGACCTTTCTTTCCTGCTCTTTAGAGTGTATGCTATAACTATGCTTTTTCCTGGTACGCGTTAGCGCGGAGCAGCACCTAGTGGGACGCATTTTGAACCTCTTGATTTTTGGCAGCATGACGTCCAAGGAATCATGGTCTAGCAGCAAAATTACAAGCTTGGCATCTATAGCGAACGGAAATTTGAGACATCAGACACTGAACAAAACGTTCGGCTGCCCCTGTTAGCGCTAACACCTTGTCTATTTGACATTATTTTTGTTCCATCTATTACAAGGACCTAGCGGTACATGCAATTGGTCGTCTTTCTCCGGACGGCTGGACCCTCAGCAATTACAGCACCAAAGTTATCCAACGAAGAAGCTGCCGTGGCGATTATTTATTTATTTATTTGTTCCATACTGCAGACCCTTGGGTCCAAGCAGAGGGGCATTAGAATATATATAAATAATAATAATAATCCGACAGGTTGGGTCGTACGTTACGGGCCACGTGTCCGAGCTGGGGACGCTGTTGTTCTTGTCGAACACTTGCCCTGGCTGTGCTGCCCAAAACAAGTCGTGGTGTTTGGAAAGGAGGTT